>NC_050571.1:22707961-22892961 GCF_013265735.2 Oncorhynchus mykiss | reverse complement strand
AGTGAAGGGGGGCTGAAGGTTTCCATCTCTATGTACAACACTGTTGGTGCGCCAGGCCCACACATGCCATGACAGACTACTCTACTCTGGACCAATTCCTGCACTGCCTGGCTCAATGTAGCCCTTGTTCTCTGCTGCTCACAACCTCTCGCTCGCTCGCACTTACGCACACACACACGCACACGCACACACTGAGGTCAGGTGCAGTTACAGATCCTGTCAGTAGAGGGAGTCCTGCTCCTCCACTCACTAACCAGTCATGACACCCCAGGGTAATCTCGTTCCCAGACACTTCCGCCCAAATGAGTCTAGCGGACCAACACGTCACACTTGGCATTTGTTAGCCAATGCAGAGAGCTGGGAGAAACTCAACCAACAAATCATCTCCCACAACACATTCTCACACCACAAGCACAGAGCCACACCTCACAGTTATGTGATTAGCTAATATTAAATTATGACAAATACTTTACTCAGTAAGGTCACTCCCATAGAATCCTATGGTCACTCCCACTAAGGCCAATTTTGAGTGGTTGATATATCAGGCTTATATGCGCTGTGCGACGAGGTTACCCCCAGGGTCACAACAATAAATCCTCTGGTCTGTCACTGGGATGGAGAGGGACTGACTGACAGGCAGGAAGGGAGGGAGGTGGACTGTTATGTGTCACCATGTTAATCCACATTTCAAAATATAAAATGGGCCTTTTTTTGCCTAAAAACAGATGTTGAATATAATGACATCTTATTGGTCATCAATCCACTACTCTAGCCTATTATCTATGGGTCTGTATATTTGTCAGTAAAAACACCACAAATGTTTACCTCTGAATGACTAGCATGCACAACAACAAAATGTTTACCTCTGAATGACTAGCATGCACAACAACGTTTACCTCTGAATGACTAGCATGCACAACAACGTTTACCTCTGAATGACTAGCATGCACAACAGCGTTTACCTCTGAATGACTAGCATGCATAACAACGTTTACCTCTGAATGACTAGCATGCACAACAACATTTACCTCTGATTGACTAGCATGCACAACAGCGTTTACCTCTGAATGACTAGCATGCACAACAACGTTTACCTCTGAATGACTAGCATGCACAACAGCGTTTACCTCTGAATGACTAGCATGCATAACAACGTTTACCTCTGAATGACTAGCATGCACAACAACATTTACCTCTGATTGACTAGCATGCACAACAGCGTTTACCTCTGATTGACTAGCATGCATAACAGCGTTTACCTCTGAATGACTAGCATGCACAACAGCGTTTACCTCTGATTGACTAGCATGCACAACAGCGTTTACCTCTGATTGACTAGCATGCATAACAAATGTTTACCTCTGATTGACTAGCATGCATAACAGCGTTTACCTCTGAATGACTAGCATGCACAACAGCGTTTACCTCTGATTGACTAGCATGCATAACAACATAAACAGAATACCAGTTTTGACTCATTTTGTCGTATTGCTGCTATCACTACCAACTGATACCAACTCCCATTAAGATTCTTAAGCTATCTAAGGACATCATGAGGGTAATTTTCATCAATTTGTTAAAAATGTCCCATCAGTGGGTATATATATAGAGTCTGAATGTTCTCCTGTAATTGTAATTATCTCTGAGAGGCAGAGTGACTTGAGGTAGAGACCATGTAGGTATGTAGATAACTCATTTCCCTCAGCGCTGTAACCCAATAGGACCTTTGTAACCCTTGCCTTGATCATTTGGGACTTCTGTCTCTTTAACCCTGCTCCAAAGTTTCCAAACTTAAGGAAAACGAAGGAAGTATTTTGGCTTCATTGTGGACAAGAGGAATAAGGACATATTACAGGAGGAAGGAAGCATGAGTAGATAGGGACAACAGTTGAAAATAAAAATATGTTTTTCCTGAGAGGGGTGCAGAGGAGAGAGGGTAGAGGCATCCCAAAGGACAGTGTGAAAAGAGGAGAGGGGGTCACAGTGTAACTGCTGGCGCTATAGGATGCTGGGCAGGGTCCTAGGAGTCAGACATGGGTATGACAGTAGTATATCACCCCTTTAAGATGGCAAAGGACTGAGAGAGAAATAGAACAATGGGGGAAAGGGAAAAAAAGGAAGATTGAATGAGAGTTAGGGGAGGTACAGTCGACCCGGAAAGTACATTTTCAACATTTTGTTACGTTACAGCCTTATTATTTGAAAATTAATTAAATTAAATGTGTCATTATGGGGTACACACTATACCCAATAAGACAAAGTACTGACTAAGGGTCTGAATACTTATGTAAATGTTATTTTCAGATTGATGAGGGGGGCAAAATGATTTAATCAATTTTAGAATAAGGCTGTAACATAATAAAATGTGGAAAAAGTCCAGGGGTCTGAATACTTTCTGAATGCACTGTATGGGGGGGGGGGGTCAAAAAGAGGTGAGAGCCACAGTTTCTTTAAGAGAACATGTTTGTGGTCCAGGTTGCCTGCCAGTAAAAAGCATTCTTATTAGAAGTAGTGGTTGCTAAAAAGAATGGAAAAGCCCAAAATGAGAAAAATTCAGACCTTTGTTGACTATCATACCCATGCTGTGGGGTAGTCAGAGCAGAGGCCCATCCAAATCCCTCTTAAACAGTGAGGAAGGGTTCTTACTAGAGACGGATCTTCTGTCTCTGGGCTCAGGGAGCCTGAAGGGAAGGGGAGGTCCTCCTCGGACCCCTCCCTCAGCGAGGGAAACACAGACAGCCCCCCCTCCTCGTCCTCCACCATGCCGTCCAGGCTGTCTGTGAGAGCAGCCAGCAGCGCCGCATTCTCATCTTCTATCTGGAGGGGGCAGGAGAGAGAGAGAGGGCATCAGTGAACACACTACTACCCACTTGCAACACAGTCAGTTACAACACAGAGCACTCTGCATTTGAATTCTGAAATGGCTACTCTAGTCTGAGAGCGCCATCCATCCATACACAGTGTTGTTCGTTTTAGCAGCTGCCATGTTACTAAGAGCATAGAGTCTGGTGGTGGGATGATAACAGAGCGGAGACAGCCTATGGGAAGTAAACAAGGTTTCATCTCCCCCCCCCCCCCCCCATCTGAAGGTGAACTAAGCTGGGAGATCAATGGCTTCCACACTGGCATCCAAAACAAGGCCCGGAGGCGTCCCAATCCAATCGCTACTCTATCCCGCTAAAATCTATCTGAAATAGGGATTATTATCAAGTGGATGGTAAATTAGACAACAGCGTTGGGTGGTGGGGCCCGGCTCACTCAATCACTACCATGGTGGGTGATGTTTATGAACACATTATATGACATCTGTGCATTAGTCTGATCAATAAAAATTGTAAAATGGGAGTCTACAACCTTATCATAGACTAAGACTGGAGCCTCTTCAGTTTACCAATAATCGGTGTAGTCTAGTCCAATGTAGGGTTGCAAAATTCTGTGAACTTTCAATAAATTCCCGGTTTTCCCAAAATCCCGGTTGGAGGATTCCTGGAGTCAGGTGGGAAATCCAGAATCATCCAAATAGGATTTCTGGAAAACCAGGGAATTTATTGAAAGTGCCAGGCATTTTTCAACCCTACAATTTTAGAAGGGTTCCAAAGGAGTTCTTTGGCTTTCCCCATAAGAGAACCCTTTTTGGTTCCAAGTAGAACCCTTTTTTGTGTTCCATATAGAATCCTCTGTGAACGGGTTCTTCTACGTGGAACCCAAAAGGGTTCTATCTGCAACCTTAAAGGGTTCTTCAAAGGGTTCTCATATGGGGACAGCCGAAGAAACATTTTAGGTTCTAGATAGCACTTTTTTTCTAAGAGTTCTAGTCCCTATGTTGTAGTTCTATTACATAGGGTAGGTGGTCCTGGTGGAATCCTATCCTGGTCCCAGATCAGTTTCCAAGACAGAACAAACAGATATGGGCCCGTATCTACAATGCATCTCAGAGTAGGAGTGATGATCTAGGATCTGTCCATCTAATCTAGATCATAATCTATTCATTATGATCTAAAAGGCAAAACTGATCTGAGATCAGCACTCCTACTCTGAAAAAAACGATTGATACGGGAATCCTGAGCACGCAGGCCGAGCGTCTCACCTCAAAGAGCTCGGGGTCTCCTGTGCTGTACTGGATGGAGGCAGGGGAGATGTCGGCATTGTCGTTGCACCAGTGGAGCTCGCTGAGGCAGTTGACTGAGTCAAAGTCGCTGGCGTCCAGCTGAGAGAGGTCAATGTCAGGGAAGTCAGCGTCCAAGCGGTCCGAGCAGACCTCCTCCTCCCCATACTGTAGAGAGAGAGAGAGAGAGACAGAGACAGAGACAGAGAGAGCAAGAGAGAGAGACAGAGCGAGAGAGAGAGAGAGAGAGAGAGAGAGAGCGAGAGAGGGAAAGAGAGAGCGAGAGAGAGAGAGCGAGAGCGAGAGCAAGAGAGAGCGAGAGAGAGCGAGAAAGAGCGAGAGAGAGAGAGAGAGAGAGAGAGACAGAGAGAGACAGAGACAGAGCAAGAGAGAGAGAGAGAGACAGAGCGAGAGCAAGAGAGAGCGAGAGAGAGCGAGAAAGAGCGAGAGAGAGAGAGAGAGAGAGAGAGAGAGAGAGAGAGACCGAGGGATGGAGGGAGGGTGAAGAGGGAGGAAAGGTCAGGTTATACTCTTGTTTGATCAAAGTCCTTTTTAAGAAATACAGTACATTGAAGATATCATTGATATCTTATCGAATATATGTAAATATACATTACACCAATTCCATTGATATCAAATAGCTGTAATGGTTAATGGAAGGGTAATGGGCCAGCAGCCTCTACTTAAACCATGCTTGTCAGCAAGCTCATATTAATGGAGGTGGGTAGACTACTACAGTAGAGTATGGTTGTCAATGACACAGAGCCCTATGAAAGAAACAGTCTCCCTCAGCACACGCTCATTACAACTAATGGACAGAGTGATGAAATATGCACCAGAGTCACAACAGACCAGAGTCACGAGACTGAGACCATCTGATAATGAGCCCCAGAAAACCTGGGATATTCTACTACAGAGCATCAGTCATCTGGTAGTAAAACTGGGATATTCTACTACAGAGCAGCAGTCATCTGGTAGTAAAACTGGGATATTCTACTACAGAGCAGCAGTGCTGGGGGTCCTCTGGTAGTAAAACTGGGATATTCTACTACAGAGCAGCAGTGCTGGGGGTCCTCTGGTAGTAAAACTGGGATATTCTACTACAGAGCTGCAGTGCTGGGGGTCCTCTGGTAGTAAAACTGGGATATTCTACTACAGAGCAGCAGTCCTCTGGTAGTAAAACTGGGATATTCTACTACAGAGCAGCAGTCATCTGGTAGTAAAACTGGGATATTCTACTACAGAACAGCAGTGCTGGGGGTCCTCTGGTAGTAAAACTGGGATATTCTACTACAGAGCAGCAGTCATCTGGTAGTAAAACTGGGATATTCTACTACAGAGCAGCAGTCATCTGGTAGTAAAACTGGGATATTCCACTACAGAGCAGCAGTGCTGGGGGTCCTCTGGTAGTAAAACTGGGATATTCTACTACAGAGCAGCAGTCATCTGGTAGTAAAACTGGGATATTCTACTACAGAGCAGCAGTCATCTGGTAGTAAAACTGGGATATTCTACTACAGAGCAGCAGTGCTGGGGGTCCTCTGGTAGTAAAACTGGGATATTCTACTACAGAGCAGCAGTCATCTGGTAGTAAAACTGGGATATTCTACTACAGAGCAGCAGTGCTGGGGGTCCTCTGGTAGTAAAACTGGGATATTCTACTACAGAGCAGCAGTGCTGGGGGTCCTCTGGTAGTAAAACTGGGATATTCTACTACAGAGCAGCAGTCATCTGGTAGTAAAACTGGGATATTCTACTACAGAGCAGCAGTGCTGGGGGTCCTCTGGTAGTAAAACTGGGATATTCTACTACAGAGCAGCAGTCCTCTGGTAGTAAAACTGGGATATTCTACTACAGAGCAGCAGTCATCTGGTAGTAAAACTGGGATATTCTACTACAGAGCAGCAGTGCTGAGGGTCCTCTGGTAGTAAAACTGGGATATTCTACTACAGAGCAGCAGTGCTGGGGGTCCTCTGGTAGTAAAACTGGGATATTCTACTACAGAGCAGCAGTCATCTGGTAGTAAAACTGGGATATTCTACAACAGAGCAGCAGTCATCTGGTAGTAAAACTGGGATATTCTACTACAGAGCAGCAGTCATCTGGTAGTAAAACTGGGATATTCTACTACAGAGCAGCAGTCATCTGGTAGTAAAACTGGGATATTCTACTACAGAGCAGCAGTGCTGGGGGTCCTCTGGTAGTAAAACTGGGATATTCTACTACAGAGCAGCAGTCATCTGGTAGTAAAACTGGGATATTCTACTACAGAGCAGCAGTCATCTGGTAGTAAAACTGGGATATTCTACTACAGAGCAGCAGTGCTGGGGGTCCTCTGGTAGTAAAACTGGGATATTCTACTACAGAGCAGCAGTGCTGGGGGTCCTCTGGTAGTAAACCTGGGATATTCTACTACAGAGCAGCAGTCCTCTGGTAGTAAAACTGGGATATTCTACTACAGAGCAGCAGTCCTCTGGTAGTAAAACTGGGATATTCTACTACAGAGCAGCAGTGCTGGCAGTCCTCTGGTAGTAAACCTGGGATATTCTACTACAGAGCAGCAGTCATCTGGTAGTAAAACTGGGATATTCTACTGCAGAGCAGCAGTCATCTGGTAGTAAAACTGGGATATTCTACTACAGAGCAGCAGTGCTGGGGGTCCTCTGGTAGTAAAACTGGGATATTCTACTACAGAGCAGCAGTGCTGGGGGTCCTCTGGTAGTAAAACTGGGATATTCTACTACAGAGCAGCAGTGCTGAGGGTCCTCTGGTAGTAAAACTGGGATATTCTACTACAGAGCAGCAGTGCTGGGGGTCCTCTGGTAGTAAAACTGGGATATTCTACTACAGAGCAGCAGTGCTGAGGGTCCTCTGGTAGTAAAACTGGGATATTCTACTACAGAGCAGCAGTGCTGGGGGTCCTCTGGTAGTAAAACTGGGATATTCTACTACAGAGCAGCAGTGCTGGGGGTCCTCTGGTAGTAAAACTGGGATATTCTACTACAGAGCAGCAGTCATCTGGTAGTAAAACTGGGATATTCTACTACAGAGCAGCAGTGCTGGGGGTCCTCTGGTAGTAAAACTGGGATATTCTACTACAGAGCAGCAGTCCTCTGGTAGTAAAACTGGGATATTCTACTACAGAGCAGCAGTGCTGGCAGTCCTCTGGTAGTGGTTTGGGGAATAAGCCAGAGTGAAGGGATGTGACTCCAGTCCCCTGGGGAGAGAGATGGAAAACACATTTCATGAAGAGAGGGACAGAACAGGAAATAGGCTATGCCTGTGGAGAGTGGAGCTGGAGAGGACTTGGAGGAGAAGAGTAGTGTGTGTGTGTGCGTGTGTGTGTGTGTGTGTACTTTTCAGATTGGGGTGATGTTTAAACAAAATTGGTACCGTTGAAGTTTAGATTTTTTTTAAATATATATATATTTTTTATATATATACAGTTGAAGTCGGAAGTTTACATACACTTTACATACACACTGAAGTCATTAAAACTCGTTTTTCAACTACTCCACAAATGCCTTGTTAACAAACCATAGTTTTGGCAAGTCCGTTAGGACATCTACTATGCGCATGACACAAGTAATTTTTCCAACAATTGTTTACAGACACATTATTTAACTTATAATTCACTGTATCACAATTCCAGTGGGTCAGAAGTTTACATACACTAAGTTGACTGTGCCTTTAAACAGCTTGGAAAATTCCAGAAAATGATGTCATGGCTTTAGAAGCTTCTGATAGGCTACTTGACATCATTTGAGTCAACTGGAGGTGTACCTGTGGATGTGTTTCAAGGCCTACCTTCAAACTCAGTGCCTCTTTGCTTGACATCATGGGAAACTCAAAATAGATCAGCCAAGACCTCAGAAAAAAAAGTCTGATTCATCCTTGGGAGCAATTTCCAAACGCCTGAAGGTACCACGTTCATCTGTACAAACAATAGTATGCAAGTATAACACCCAAGCATACTTCCAAAGTTGAGGCAAAATGGCTTAAGGACAACAAAGTCAAGGTATTGGAGTGGCCATCACAAAGCCCTGACCTCAAACGTATAGAAAATTTGTGGGCAGAACTGAAAAAGTGTGTGCGACCAAGTAGGCCTACAAACCTGACTCAGTTACACCAGCTCTGTCAGGAGGAATGGGACAAAATTCACCCAACTTATTGTGAGAAGCTTGTGGAAGGCTACCCGAAATGATTTACCCAAGTTAAACAATTTAAAGGCAATGCTACCAAATACTAATTGAGTGTATGTAAATAAAAGCCGAAATAAACCATTCTCTCTACTATTATTCTGACATTTCACATTCTTAAAATGAAGTGGTGATCCTAACTGGCCTAAGACAGGGAATTTTTACTAGGATTAAATGTCAGGAATTGTGAAAAGTTTAAATGTATTTGACTAAGGTGAATGTAAACTTCCAGATTCAACTGTGTATATAGAGTGGGGCAAAAAAGTATTTAGTCAGCCACCAATTGTGCAAGTTCTCCCACTTAAAAAGATGAGAGAGGCCTGTAATTTTCATCATAGGTACACGTCAACTATGACAGACAAAATTATTTTTCCGGAAAATCACATTGTAGGATTTTTTATGAATTTATTTGCAAAATATGGTGGAAAGTATTTGGTCACCTAAAAACAAGCAAGATTTCTGGCTCTCACAGACCTCCTTCCATCAGCAAGGGCATTGAAAATGAAACGTGGCTGGGTCTTTCAGCATGACAATGATCCCAAACACACCGTCCGGGCAATGAAGGAGTGGCTTCGTAAGAAGCATTTCAAGGTCCTGGAGTGGCCTAGCCAGTCTCCAGATCTCAACCCCATAGAAAATCTTTGGAGGGAGTTGAAAGTCCTTGTTGCCCAGCAACAGTCCCAAAACATCACTGCTCTAGAGGAGATCTGCATGGAGGAATGGGCCAAAATACCAGCAACAGTGTGTGAAAACCTTGTGAAGACTTACAGAAAAAGTTTGACCTCTGTCATTGCCAACAAAGGGTATGTAACAAAGTATTGAGATAAACTTTTGTTATTGACCAAATTCTTATTTTTCACCATAATCTGCAAATCAATTCATAAAAAATCCTACAATGTGATTTTCTGGATTTTTTTTCTTCTCATTTTGTCTGTCATAGTTGAAGTGTACCTATGATGAAAATTGCAGGCCTCTCTCATCTTTTTAAGTGGGAGAACTTGCACAATTGGTGGCTGACTAAATACTTTTTTGCCCCACTGTATATACATATATATATATATATATACATATATATAATTAAAATTACAAAACTACCACTAACAGGTCCCAATCATCACCATAAAGGGAAACATTTTAATTAAACAAAGACCCAACGCAACAGTGCTGTAATTATTTGCCACGGATATAAAGCCCCCAGGAATGTCATCATCGTTAATAGTTTAAAAAATGGCAGAGAGCAAGGAAGCGAAAGTAAGGTGAGCACCGTCTGGTAGAGTTTCCACTAGTTACCACAAACAAATTAAAAATTGGTCATATCGTAAAAAATCATGATATTTGTTTGTTGCTTTTTGGTCTTAATTTAGTTAGGTTGAAAATCTCATTTTAAGAAGATAAATTATAGAAATAGGCAGGTTTTATGACTGTGTCTGTGGTAACTAGTGACAACCTCTGGTAGCTAACCAGGGCTGTGGTAGATTGAACAACACTGCCCCCTAGCGGTCACACACAGGACCATATCTGAATTGTGAATTCATGTAATTTTATGATTTTTTTCTTGTTGTTTAAACAATAAAAACAATGGCAGTTTAAAGGTTAAGAATGTTTTACATTTGTTACATTCCTGGTTTCTGATAGTTGTCTTTGGTGTGCCAGAGGGGCCACTGGTATACAGGGTGTGCCTGACTTTGACAATGCGGTTTGCAGGTGGCCCCTAGCAGAGCCTAACCACAAGCTGAATATTCTGTGCCACAGAGCCCCAGCTAAGCATCTTTGATTAAATGTGACTAACACTAAATACTCCAGCTCTGTTTCACGTCGCACCCGCCTCTACTAACCAATCCAATCCAATTTCACTCATTTCATTAAACTAGTCCGGGGTCAGCCTGGTTTCACAACCAATCATCAGAAATCACTTCCAGCAACGCTTTCTGAGGACAATGAGATGAGTGGTCTTGTTGAGACAAGCAGAACAAGGGTAATTTCGTCCCTGTGAAAAACACACCTTTTCAAACACACATTACATTTCCAGGACATTGAAAAGCCGCAAACTAGCCT
Source organism: Oncorhynchus mykiss (assembly GCF_013265735.2). Lineage (NCBI taxonomy): Eukaryota > Metazoa > Chordata > Actinopteri > Salmoniformes > Salmonidae > Oncorhynchus > Oncorhynchus mykiss. Next base: position 22,882,602 of record NC_050571.1, on the reverse strand, counting down.
ATCGGTGCCTTGTTGTCTAGTTAGTGAGTTGTAAACTTATCACATGAAAGCTGTGTTCTCTTTGATGGAAACTAACCTTTAATGCGATGTTAGCAACTACATTATGTTTGTTGGATCAAAGATTAGGGGTTAATAAATTGATAAAAGTTATATAAATTGCAGATGTAGGCCAACACAGTTGTATGTGTGTGCCACTGTAATGATCAACGAACTGGTTACTCAAGCCAACTCAATTCTAATGTTCTCTGGCTGAGCGAGAGAGCAAGAGACAGAGAGAGAGAGATGTGGTGGCAGGCTAGCTGGTTTGATATCTCAGAAGATGTGGAAGGAGTAAAGAGGAGAGAGTATGGGGAGAATGCCCTCTACATGGCCCTCCCCCATCCATCCTTTCTGCAGGTCTGACTCCAGCGGTGAGTGTGTGTGTGGGTGATGGAGCCTTTAAGCACTCTCTCCCTCCATGTTCAATTTAAGTGCTTTATTGGCACGGGAAACATATGTTAACATTGCCAAAGCAAGTGATGTAGATAAAACAAAATTGAAATAAGCAATACAAATTAAAAGTAAACAACATTTATCAAAATTGGGTTTAATTTCAAATTCTTTGTGGATCTGTGTAATCTGAGGGAAATTTGTGTCTCTAATATGGTCATACATTTGACAGGAGGTTAGGAAGTGCAGCTCAGTTTCCATCACATTTTGTGGGCAGTGTGCACATAGCCTGTCTTCTCCTGAGGGCCAGGTCTGCCTATGGCGACCTTTCTCAATAGAAAGGCTATTGTCAAAGCTTTCCTTAAATTTAGGTCAGTCACAGTGGTTAGGTATTCTGCCACTGTGTACTCTCTGTTTAGGGCCAAATAGCATTCAAGTTTTTCAGATTTTTGTTTGTTTTTGGGCTCCCAAGTGGCACAGAGGTCTTAGGCACTGCACCTCAATACTAGAGATGTCACTACAGACACCCTGGTTCAAATCCAGGCTGTATCACAACTGGCCATGATTGGGAGTCCCATAGGGCGGTGCACAATTGGCCCAGTGTCGTCTGGGTTTGGTCGTCATTTTAAATAAGAATGTGTTCTTAACTAAAGAAAGATAAATAAAAAAATGTCTTTTTAAAAAATTCTTTCTAATGTGTCAAGTAATTATATTTTTGTTTTCTCATGATTTGGTTGGGTCTAATTGTGTTGCTGTCATGGGGCTCTGTTTGTGAACAGAGGACCAGCTTGCTCTGCATGCAGAGTCTCAATTTGGTGTTTGTCCCATTTTGTGAATTCTTGGTTGGTGAGCGGACCCCAGACCTCACAACCATAAATGGCAATGGGTTCTATAACTGATTCAAGTATTTTTTGCCAGATACTAATTGGTATGTCGAATCTTATGTTCCTTTTGATGGCATAGAAGGCCCTTCTTGCCTTGTCTCTCAGCTCGTTCACAGCTTTGTGGAAGTTACCTGTGGCGCTGATGTTTAGGCAGAGGTATGTATAGTATTTTTGAGTACTCTAGGGCAATGGTGTCTTGACGGAATTTGTATTTGTAGTCCTGGAGACAGGACCTTTTTTCGAACAACATTATTGTTTTTCTTACTAAGATTTACTGTAAGGCCCATGTCTGCAGAAGACTTACAGTGGGGAGAACAAGTATTTGATTCACTGCTGATTTTGCAGGTTTTCCTACTTACAAAGCATGTAGAGGTCTGTAATGTCTATCATAGGTACACTTCAACTGTGAGAGACGGAATCTAAAACAAAAATCCAGAAAATCATATTGTATGATTTTTAAGTAATTCATTTGCATTTTATTGCATGACATAAGTATTTGGTCACCTACCAACCAGTAAAAATTCCAACTCTCACAGACCTGTTAGTTTTTTTTACATGCTTTGTAAGTAGGAAAACCTGCAAAATCGGCAGTGTATCAAATACTTGTTCTCCCCACTGTAGGTGGTGCTGTAGGCCCTCCTTGGTTGGTGACAGAAGAACCAGATCATCAGCAAACAGTAGACATTTGTCTTCAGATTCTAGTAGGGCGAGGCCTGGTGCTGCAGGCTGTTCTAGTGCCCTCGCCAATTTGTTGATATATATGTTGAAGAGGGTGGGGCTTAAGCTGCATCCCTGTCTCAACCCACGGCCCTGTAGAAAGAAATGTGTTTTTTGCCAATTTTAACTGCACAATTGTTATTTGTGTACATGGATTTTATAATGTGTTGTGTTTTTCCCACAACACCACTTTCCATCAATTTGTATAGCAGACCCTCATGCCAAATTGAGTCGAAGGCTTTTTTGAAATCAACAAAGCATGAGAAGACTTTGCCTTTGTTTTGGTTTGTATGTCTGTCAATTAGGGTGTGCAGGGTGACTACGTGGTCTGTTGTACGGTAATTTGGTAAAAAGCCAATTTGTCATTTGCTCAGTACATTATTTTCACTGAGGAAATGAACTAGTCTGCTGTTAATGATAATGCAGAGGCTTTTCCCAAAGTTGCTGTTGACCCATATCCCACGGTAGTTATTGGGGTCAAATTTGTCTCCACTTTTGTGGATTGGGGTGATCGGTCCTTGCTTCCAAATATTGGGGAAGATGCAAGAGCCAATGATGATATTATTAAAGAGTTAAAGCCAATTGGAATTTGTGGTCTGTATATTTTATAATTTCATTGAAGATACCATCAACACCACATGCCTTTTTGGATTGGAGGGTATGTCCTGTAGTTCATTCAATGTATTTGGAGAATCCAGTGAGTTCTGGTACCCTTTAATTGTCGATTCTAAGATTTGTATTTGATCATGTATATGTTCTTGCTGTTTGTTCTTTGTTATAGGGCCAAAAAGATTGGAGAAGTGATTTAACCATACATCTCCGTTTTGGATAGATAACTCTTTGCGTTATTGTTTGTTTATTGTTTTTTAATTTTCCCAGAAGTGGTTAGGTTTTTAGATTCTTCATCAAATCATTTGTCATTGTTGTTCATTTTCAGTTTTCTGTTTGACATTTTTAGATTTGATAGGGAAGCTAAAATATACTTTTTAGGTTTTCTACTGCCAAGTTTACACCTTCACTATTACAGTGGAACGTTTTGTCCAGGAAGTTGTGTAAAAGGGATTGAATTTGTTGTTGCCTAATTGTTTTTTGCTAGGTTTTCACACTACTTTCCTTCCATCTCTAGCATTTCTTAATATTATTCAGTTCCTTTGGCTTTGATGCCTCATGATTGAGTATTGATCTGATTAAGTAGACTGTGATTTTGCTGTGGTCTGATAGGGGTGTCAGTGGGCTGACTGTGAACGCTCTGAGAGACTCTGGGTAGAGGTCAGTGATAAAGTAGTCTACAGTACTACTGCCAAGAGATGAGCTATAGGTGTACCTACCAGAGGACTCTCCTTGAAGCCTAACATTGACTATTTACATACCCAGAGCTGCAGGAGCTGCAGGAGTTGTGACCCGTTTTTTGCTGGTTATGTTGTTGTAGTTGTGCCTAGTGGGGCATATGGGGGAGGGAATGCTGGCACCTCCAGGTAAATGTTTGTCCCCCTGTGTGCTGAGGGTGTCAGGTTCTTGTCCAATTCTGGCATTTAGGCCACCACAGACTAGTACATGTCCCTGGGCCTGAAAATTATTGCTTTCCCCCTCCAGGATGGAGAAGCTGTCTTCATTAAAGCATGTGGATTCTAGTGCGGGGGATACATTTTTCTCTGTTGAGATAATTTCTAATGTTCCTGTTTTGTTTAATTTAATAGAGTGAGTTAAGTCTGCTCTGTACCACATTTGCATACCCCCTGAGTCTCTTCACTGTTTCACACCTGGTAGTTTAGAGGATGGGACAAGCAGCTCTCTGTAACCTAGAGGGCAACCAGTGGGTCCATCTCTTCTATACCATGTCCAGGTTCCTGCTATTTAGGCCAAAGGCAGAGTATCTCAGGCCTTAGATATTCCAGGATGAGATAGTGAAGGCTTTGTGTTCCATAAAGTGTCCAATGTTGTTAGTTGTGTGGTTTGGCCTCAGACCAGTAAGTGTGAGCAGAGCCTGCTGAGCATATCTCTCTCTCTCTCTCTCTCTCAATTTAAGGGCTTTATTGTCATGGGAAATGTATGTTCACATTCCCAAAGCAAGTGAAATAGATAAACAAAAGTGAAATAAACAATAAAACATGTACAGAAAACATAACACTTAGCAAAGTTCCAAAAGAATAAAGACATTTCAAATGTAATAGCATGTACAGTGGGGCAAAAAAGTATTTAGTCAGCCACCAATTGTGAAAGTTCTCCCACTTAAAAAGATGAGAGAGGCCTGTAATTTTCATCATAGGTACACTTCAACTATGACAGACAAAATGAGAAAAAAAAATCCAGAAAATCACATTGTAGGATTTTTAATGAAATTATTTGCAAATTATGGTGGATAAATAAGTATTTGGTCACCTACAAACAAGCAAGATTTCTGGCTCTCACAGACCTGTAACTTCTTCTTTAAGAGGCTCCTCTGTCCTCCACTTGTTACCTGTATTAATGGCACCTGTTTGAACTGTTGTCAGTGTAAAAGACACCTGTCCACAACCTCAAACAGTCACACTCCAAACTCGACTATGGCCAAGACCAAAGAGCTGTCAAAGGACACCAGAAACAAAATTGTAGACCTGCACCAGGCTGGGAAGACTGAATCTGCAATAGGTAAGCAGCTTGGTTTGAAGAAATCAACTGTGGGAGCAATTATTAGGAAATGGAAGACATACAAGACCACTGATAATCTCCCTCGATCTGAGGCTCCACGCAAAATCTCACCCCGTGGGGTCAAAATGATCACAAGACCGGTGAACCTAGTGAATGACTTGCAGAGAGCTGGGACCAAAGTAACAAAGCCTACCATCAGTAACACCCTACGCCGCCAGGGACTCAAATCCTGCAGTGCCAGACGTGTCCCCCTGCTTAAGCCAGTACATGTCCAGGCCCGTCTGAAGATTGCTAGAGAGCATTTGGATGATCCAGAAGAAGATTGGGAGAATGTCATATGGTCAGATGAAACCAAAATATAACTTTTTGGTAAAAACTCAACTCGTCGTGTTTGGAGGACAAAGAATGCTGAGTTGCATCCAACTCAGCCATACCTACTGTTAAGCATGGGGGTGGAAACATCATGTTTTGGGGCTGTTTTTCTGCAAAGGGACCAGGACGACTGATCCGTGTAAAGGAAAGAATGAATGGGGCCATGTATCGTGAGATTTTGAGTGAAAACCTCCTTCCATCAGCAAGGGCATTGAAGATGAAACGTGGCTGGGTCTTTCAGCATGACAAAGATCCCAAACACACCGCCCGGGCAACGAAGGAGTGGCTTGATGAGAAGCATTTCAAGGTCCTGGAGTGGCCTAGCCAGTCTCCAGATCTCAACCCCATAGAAAATCTTTGGAGGGAGATGAAAATCCGTGTTGCCCAGCAACAGCCCCAAAACATCACTGCTCTAGAGGAGATCTGCATGGAGGATGGGCCAAAATACCAGCAACAGTGTGTGAAAACCTTGTGAAGACTTACAGAAAACGTTTGACCTCTGTCATTGCCAACAAAGGGTATATAACAAAGTATTGAGATAAACTTTTGTTATTGACCAAATATTGGTCCACCATAATTTGCAAATAAATTCATTAAAAATCCTACAATGTGATTTTCTGGATTTCTTTTCTCTCATTTTGTCTGTCATAGCTGAAGTGTACCTATGATGAAAATTACAGGCCTCTCTCATCTTTTTAAGTTGGAGAACTTGCGCAATTGGTGGCTGACTAAATACTTTTTTGCCCCACTGTATATATACACAGTGTTGTACTCATGTGCAAATAGTTCAATTGTAATTAATACGATGGGAGACCGAGTGCTGGTTCAAGAGCAGGGCACAGCAGGTGTTTATTAGCAAAGGACCACAGGAAGAGGCAGGTAGCTGGGTCCAGGGACAGGCAGAAGGTCATACACAGGGGGTCCAAAACGGTCACAGTACAGGCAGGGAACAGGCTAATAACGCAGTCCGGAAGATCAGGCAAGAGGTTGATGACAGGAAATCTGACAGTCACAGTACAGGCAGGGAACAGGCTAATAACGCAGTCCGGAAGATCAGGCAAGAGGTTGATGACAGGAAATCTGACAGTCACAGTACAGGCAGGGAAAGGCTAATAACGCAGTCCGGAAGATCAGGCAAGAGGTTGATGACAGGAAATCTGACAGTCACAGTACAGGCAGGGAACAGGCTAATAACGCAGTCCGGAAGATCAGGCAAGAGGTTGATGACAGGAAATCTGACAGTCACAGTACAGGCAGGGAAAGGCTAATAACGCAGTCCGGAAGATCAGGCAAGAGGTTGATGACAGGAAATCTGACAGTCACAGTACAGGCAGGGAAAGGCTAATAACGTAGTCCGGAAGATCAGGCAAGAGGTTGATGACAGGAAATCTGACAGTCACAGTACAGGCAGGGAACAGGCTAATAACGCAGTCCGGAAGATCAGGCAAGAGGTTGATGACAGGAAATCTGACAGTCACAGTACAGGCAGGGAACAGGCTAATAACGCAGTCCGGAAGATCAGGCAAGAGGTTGATGACAGGAAATCTGACAGTCACAGTACAGGCAGGGAACAGGCTAATAACGCAGTCCGGAAGATCAGGCAAGAGGTTGATGACAGGAAATCTGACAGTCACAGTACAGGCAGGGAACAGGCAAAAAGGCGTTGTTAGTGAGGATGGCCAAAAACTATGATTCACAGGAGGACTAATACGGAAATGAACAGAGCTCCGACTAGACCGTGTTTCAAAACAAAAAATACCTCACAATGATGGGGTGCAATGAACTGAACTAAGTAGTGTGTGATAATGACATACAGGTGTGTGAACAGGTGATCAGAATTCAGGTGATTGGGATCTGGAGAGTGATCTGCGTTCAGGGGATCTATGTGTTTTGTGGGCTGGAAAGTGGGCTGGAAAGTGAGCTGAGTTCAGGGGATCTACGTGTTTGAGAGTGTGAGTCGGAAGCAGACGTTACATAAATAAACATAAATATAGGTTGTATTTACAATGGTGTTTGTTCTTCACTGGTTGCCCTTTTCTTGTGGCAACAGGTCACAAATCTTGCTGCTGTGCACACTGTGGTATTTCACCCAATAGACATGGGAGTTTATCAAAATTTGATTTTCTCTCTCTGTCTGTCTCTCTCTCTCTCTCTCTCTCTCTCTCTAATAAGAGGTCAGGCTAATCAATTTGAACAAAGCTCTTTATTTCCAGGCAGGCTTTGTGTTTTTGACCTGTTTCTCCCCTCCCTTGTCTCCATAGCAGAACGCCTGGATATCAATCAATAAAAATATCCTTAGGCTCTGAAGGTTTAAGGTCACAGGGAGAACTGTCAGGCACAGATGCAAATACTCACGCATGAGTGCATGCATGCACGCACACGCACGCACACACACACGCACGCACCCATGTACACACACCGATATGCACGCATGTACAGTATGTTTTTTTGGTTATTTTCCCCCTCAATTTAGTGATATCCAATTGAGAGTTACAGTCATATCCCATCACTGCAACTCCCGTATGGACTTGGAAGAGGCAAAGGTCGAGAGCCATGCATCCTCCGAAACACGACCGCCAAGCCGCACTGCTTCTTAACACACTGCCCGCTTACCCCAGAAGCCAGCTGCACCAATATGTCGGAGGAAACACTGTACAGCTGGCGACAGAAGTCAGCATGCATGCGCCTGGCCGTCACAAGGAGTCGCAAGAGCGTGATGGGACAAGGACATCCAAGCCGGCCAAATCCTCCCCTAACCCAGACGATGCGGGGCCAATTGTGTGGAGCCTCATTGGTCTCCCAATCGCGGCCAGCTGCGACACAACCCGGGATCGAACCCAGATCTGTAGTGACGCCTCTAGCACTGCGATGCAGTGTCTTTGACTGCTGCACCACTCATGACATGGACGTGCATTGAGGCCGCTCCCCCCCCAGTCACTGTAGTTATGCATCATGTAGCAGATTTAATCACATACCACAGCCACACCATTGAACCACAGCCACACCATTGAACCAGAGTCACACCATTAAAACAGCCACACCATTGAACCAGAGCCACACCATTGAACCAGAGCCGCACCACTGAACCAGAGCCGCACCACTGAACCAGAGCCACACCATTGAAACAGAGCCGCACCATTGAACCAGAGCCGCACCACTGAATCAGAGCCACACCATTGAACCAGAGCCACACCATTGAACCAGAGCCACACCATTGAACCAGAGCCACACCATTGAACCAGAGCCACACCATTGAACCAGAGCCACACCATTGAACCAGAGCCACACCATTGAACCAGAGCCACACCATTGAACCAGAGCCACACCATTGAACCAGAGCCGCACCACTGAACCAAAGCCGCACCACTGAACCAAAGCCGCACCACTGAACCAAAGCCACACCATTGAACCAGAGCCACACCACTGAACCAGAGCCGCACCACTGAACCAAAGCCGCACCACTGAACCAAAGCCGCACCACTGAACCAGAGCCACACCACTGAACCAGAGCCACACCATTGAACCAGAGCCACACCATTGAAACAGAGCCGCACCACTGAACCAGAGCCGCACCACTGAACCAAAGCCGCACCACTGAACCAAAGCCGCACCACTGAACCAGAGCCACACCACTGAACCAGAGCCACACCATTGAACCAGAGCCACACCACTGAACCAGAGCCGCACCACTGAACCAAAGCCACACCATTGAACCAGAGCCACACCATTGAACCAGAGCCGCACCACTGAACCAGAGCCACACCATTGAACCAGAGCCACACCACTGAACCAAAGCTGCACCACTGAACCAAAGCCGCACCACTGAACCAAAGCCACACCATTGAAACAGAGCCGCACCACTGAACCACAACAACACCTTAATTGAAGGGGCTGTGGCCTCTGTCATTTAGTAATACTACACGCTGTCTGTGGGGATCCATGCTGGTGGCCATTCACCAGAACTGAATCTCTATAGAAGGAGTTCTAATCTAGGATCTGTTGATATAATTTTATTTATTATGATATGAAAGCCTAAACTGATCCTAGAACAGCACTCTTACTCTGAGATAAATTGTGGATACGGGCCCAGGAATCAGAATGCAGGAATCATCTAAAGCATGTAATTATGAGCTGTGGTGTGAATTGTTGCTAACTCAAAGGAGGTTATGTATAATAATCAACCTATCAAATGCAGAGTGGATATTTTTGCCTTGTGTGGACCTAAAAGGAAATGAGTCAGTGTTCTAAAGTGGCAACAGAAACTGCCAACTGAGACATGAAAACAGTGTTAGCTCAGCCATGTGTTGTGTGAAACTACACACAGAGATAATTATGTTAATGTTGGCTGGCACATCATTGTTAATCCAGCCATAACCTACTATCAAGAACACCACCACCGTCCTTTCAGCTCTCCTGTTTTCATTTCTGTGTTCTGTCTTTTCTGTCATCCTCCTCGTCCCCTTGTTCTCTCGCTCCCCCTCAGCTGCTATGGGGACATGTAGCCTCCACCACCACCTCTGAAATATGTGACATCAACAGAAAGCCCAAGGTGACAAGGGAGAAATAAACCAGGAAGGAATGTGAACTATGCACTCCTTATCGATGTCCATGTCTGTTTACAGCCAACCAGAGCCGTGTATTAGCCCTTTACGGCTGTATTTGTATCTGTGTTTAATCCACTGAAAAGGACCAGAAAAGAAGCAGGGGGAAAAAACACACAAAAATGTCGTTCTTCATAATATTTGATAACTTTTTACATTTCATAATTTGTCCTGAAGACAAATTAGGCAAGCCTATCTTGCCTTCGCACTACAGCAAGACTTTTCACCCAACGCAACTAAACCAGTCAGAGAGAAGAGTGAACTACTATTAACTAACGGTTAATGCTTCTATGGTGAGTGTTGAGTAGATAGAAGCTTGCCAGCTCAATAAAGTGCCAAAAATACACACTGGCCATAGAATTACTGTCAGGTGAAGTGTCATGGTTCGTTGTTGGGTGTCATTACAAACAATAGATGCTATGTCCAAAATGTAAAGCAAGAGCTGTGCTAAGAACGTTCAACTCTGTGTTAACGTTACAGCCCTTTAGTGAAAGCCGTGAAATCTGACATGTTATATTTGTGGCTGCAAGGAGCCAAGGTAAGTTGCTAGCTAGCATTAAACTTATCTTATAAAATAAGCAATCTTCACATAATCACTAGTTAACTACACAAGGTTGATGATATTACTAGTTTAACCTTTCTGATCTCCCCATCCCGGATCCGGGTTCGTGAATACAGACTCAAGCTCATTACCATAACGCAACGTTAACTATTCATGAAAATCGCAAATGAAATGAAATAAATATGCTAGCTCTCAAGCTTAGCCTTTTGTTAACAACACTGTCATCTCAGATTTTCAAAATATGCTTCTCAACCATTGCAAAACAAGCATTTGTGTAACAGTATTGATGGCTAACGTAGCATTTAGCATTAACATTCAGCTGGCAACATTTACACAAAAAAACAGAAAAGCATTCAAAAAAATAATTTACCTTTGAAGAACTTCAGATGTTTTCAATGAGGAGACTCTCAGATAGCAAATGTTCAGTTTTTCCTGAAAGATTATTTGTTTAGGACAAATCGCTCCGTTTTCTGCGTCACGTTTAGCTATGAAAAAAACCCTGTATCCAGGATTGTGTAAATCTATCAGCAAGCTCATTAGCATAACACAACGTTAACTATTTATGAAAATCGCAAATGAAATGAAATAAATATGCCATCTCTCAAGCTTAGCCTTTTGTAAACAACACTGTCATCTCAGATTTTCAAAATATGCTTCTCAACCATAGGAAAACAATAATTTGTGTAAAAGTAGCTAGCTAGAGTTAGCATTTCGCGTTAGCATTTAGCGTTAGCATTAGCGTTAGCATCCAGCACGCAACATTAACAAAAACATAAAAGCCTTCAAATAAAATAATTTACCTTTGAAGAACTTCTGATGTTTTCAATGAGGATACTCTCAGTTAGATAGCAGATGCTCAGTTTTTCCAAAAAGATTCCTTGTGTATTAGAAATAGCTCTGTTTTATACATCACATTTGGCCACCAAAAAAAATCCATAAATTCAGTCCTCAAAACGCAAACTTTTTTCCAAATGAACTCCATAATATCGACTGAAAACATGGCAAACGTTGTTTAGAATCAATCATCAAGGTGTTTTTCACATATCTCTTCATTGATACATCGTTCTTGGACACATGCTTTCTCCCCTGAATCAAATGGTAAAGTGGAAGCAGCTGGCAATTGCGCACCGAATTCGACGCAGGACACCAGGCGGACACTTGGGAAATGTAGTCTCTTATGGTCAATCTTCCAATGATATGCCTACAAATACGTCACAATGCTGCTAAGACCTTGGGCGAACGACAGAAAGTGTAGGCTCATTCGTTGCGCAATCACAGCCATATAAGGAGAGAATGGAAAACAGAGCTTCAGAAATTCTGCTAATTCCTGGGTGATGCATCATCTTGGTTTCGCCTGTAGAATGAGTTCTGGGGCACTTACAGACAAAATCTTTGCAGATTCTGAAACTTCAGAGTGTTTTCTTTCCAAAACTGTCAAGAATATGCATAGTCGAGCATCTTTTCGTGACAAAATATCGCGCTTAAAACGGGAACGTTTTTTATCCAAAAATGAAATAGCGCCCCTAGAGCTCTAAGAGGTTAACTAGCTTGTCCTGATTTAACAAAAGCGTATTCGCGAAAAAGCTTTATCGTTGCACAAACGTACCCAACCAAAAACATCAATGCCTTTCTTAAAATCAATACACAAAAATATATATTTTTTTAAACCTGCATATTTAGTTAAAATAAATTCATGTTAGCAGGCAATATTAACTAGGGAAATTGTGTCACTTCTCTTGCGTTCAGTGCAAGCAGAGTCCGGGTATATGCAACAGGTTGGGCCGCCTGGCTCGTTGCGACCTGTGAACTAATTTGCCAGAATTATACACAATTATGACATACATTGAAGGTTGTGCAATGTACCAGCAATATTTAGACTTAGGGTTGTTACCCAAATTTCACTGAAAGAATAATTTGTTTTCAAAATGATAGTTTCTGGATTTGACCATATTAATGACCAAAGGCTCGTATTTCTGTGTTTATTATGTTATAATTAAGTCTATGATTTGATATTTGATAGAGCAGTCTGACTGAGCGGTGGTAGGCAGGCTCCTAAGCATTCATTCAAACAGCACTTTACTGCATTTGCCAGCAGCTCTTCGCTGTGCTTCAAGCATTGAGCTGTTTATGACTTCAAGCCTATCAACTCCTGAGATTAGGCTGGCAATACTAAAGTGCCTATTAGAACATCCAATCGTCAAAGGTATATGAAATACAAATGGTATAGAGAGAAATAGTTGACGCGTCATAATTCCTATAATAACTACAACCTAAAACTTCTGAACTGGGAATATTAAAGAACTGGGAATATAGAAGCACCAGTTTCATATGTTCTCATGTTCTGAGCAAGGAACTTAAACGTTAGCTTTTTTACATGGCACATATTTCTTCTCCAACACCGGGTTTTTGCATTATTTAAACCAAATTGATCATGTTTCATTATTTACTTGAGACTAAATAGATTTTTATTCATGTATTATATTAAGTTAAAATAAAAGTGTTCATTGTTCATTCAGTATTGTTGTAATTGTCATTATTACAAATAAATACATAAAAATCGTCCGATTAATCGGTATCGACTTTTTTTGGTCCTCCAATAATTGGTATCGGCGTTGAAAAATCATAATCGGTCGACTTCTAGCAGATATATCGGTTATCGGTGAATATTTCCCCTCTAAAACTGGTATCTGATCAAAAAATACCATTTACTTTGGGCTCTAGAGCCAACAGACTTAATATGCTGCATACAAAATGTCCAGAATCCATAGTGGCCTTTTGAAAACAGGATCCTTGAGGCCATTAAAAGAGCTATTTGTTGAATTTCCATGTGTGTTCGCTTAGGCAACACGTTCCTATCCATTCAGTCAAAAACGGCAAAGACATCTATATCGATCCCCCAAAAAACGAATTATAGACAGCATATGGAAGCTCGCCATAGTGTGTGTTGTGTTATATAAAGCTCACACAGTCACAGTCATGTGCTTCAAAGTCAGTGGAACGAGTCACACAGTGCAGTGTGGGTCCCGATTCTTTCTCTCTCCCAAAGCACAACCATACAAGGACAACCTGTAGGCTAGTGAGGACAGGGAGAACTGACAAAATACTGTTACAACTTCTGTTACTTCTGCTACAACTACTGCTACAACTACTGCTACTGCTGCTACTGCTACAAATACTGCTACTGCTGCTACTGCTACAAATACTGCTACAACTACTGCTACTGCTATAACTGCTGCTACAACTACTGCTACTGCTACAACTACTGCTACAACTACTGCTACTGCTACAACTACTGCTACAACTACTGCTACTGCTACAACTACTGCAACAACTACTGCTACAACTACTGCTACAACTGCTGCTACTGCTATAACTACTGCTACTGCTATAACTACTGCTACAACTACTGTTACTGCTACAACTGCTGCTACTGCTACAACTACTGCTACTGCTATAACTACTGCTATAACTACTGCTACTGCTACAACTACTGCTACAACTACTGCTACAACTGCTGCTACTGCTACAACTACTGCTACAACTGCTGCTACAACTACTGCTACTGCTATAACTACTGCTATAACTACTGCTACTGCTACAACTACTGCTACAACTACTGCTACTGCTACAACTACTGCTACAACTACTGCTACAACTACTGCTACAACTACTGCTACTGCTACAACTGCTGCTACAACTACTGCTACAACTGCTGCTACTGCAACTACTACTACAACTGCTGCTACTGCTATAACTACTGCTACAACTACTGCTACTGCTACAACTACTGCTACAACTACTGCTACAACTACTGCTACAACTACTGCTACTGCTACAACTACTGCTACAACTACTGCTACTGCTACAACTACTGCAACAACTACTGCTACAACTACTGCTACAACTGCTGCTACTGCTATAACTACTGCTACTGCTATAACTACTGCTACAACTACTGTTACTGCTACAACTGCTGCTACTGCTACAACTACTGCTACTGCTACAACTACTGCTACAACTACTGCTATAACTACTGCTAGAACTACTGCTACTGCTAGAACTACTGCTACAACTACTGCCACTGCTACAACTACTGCTACAACTACTGCTACAACTACTGCTACTGCTACAACTACTGCTACAACTACTGCTACTGCTACAACTACTGCTACAACTACTGCTACAACAACTGCTACAACTGCTGCTACTGCTACAACTACTGCTACAACTACTGCTACAACTACTGCTACTACTACAACTACTGCTACAACTGCTGCTACTGCTATAACTACTGCTACAACTACTGCTACTACTACAACTACTGCTACTGCTACAACTACTGCTACTGCTACAACTACTGCTACAACTGCTGCTACTGCTATAACTGCTGCTACAACTACTGCTACAACTACTGCTACAACTGCTGCTACTGCTACAACTACTGCTACTGCTGCTACAACTACTGCTGCTACAACTGCAGCTACTGCTACTGCTACAACTACTGCTACTGCTACAACTACTGCTACAACTACTGCTACAACTACTGCTACTGCTACAACTACTGATACAACTACTGCTACTGCTACAACTACTGCTACAACTACTGCTACTGCTACAACAACTGCTACAACTGCTGCTACTGCTACAACTACTGCTACAACTACTGCTACAACTACTGCTACTACTACAACTACTGCTACAACTGCTGCTACTGCTATAACTACTGCTACAACTACTGCTACTGCTACAACTACTGCTACTACTACAACTACTGCTACTGCTACAACTACTGCTACTGCTACAACTACTGCTACAACTGCTGCTACTGCTATAACTGCTGCTACAACTACTGCTACAACTACTGCTACAACTGCTGCTACTGCTACAACTACTGCTACTGCTGCTACAACTACTGCTACTGCTACAACTGCAGCTACTGCTACTGCTACAACTACTGCTACAACTACTGCTACAACTGCTGCTACTGCTATAACTGCTGCTACAACTACTGCTACAACTGCAGCTACTGCTACTGTTACAACTACCGCTACTGCTACAACTGCTGTTACTACTGCTACAACTACTGCTACAACTGCTGTTACTACTGCTACCACTACTACTGCACAACTGCTGCTACTGCTACAACTGCTGTTACTACCACTACAACTACTGTTACTGCTACAACTACTGCTACAACTACTTATACAACTACTGCTACAACTGCTGCTACACTTGCTGCTACAACTACTGCTACTGCTACAACTGCTGTTACTACTGCTACAACTACTGATACTACTGCTACAACTACTGTTACTACTGCTACAACTACAACTACTGCTGCTTCAACTGCTGCTACAACTGCTGTTACTACTGCTACCAATACAACTACTGCACAACTGCTGCTACTGCTACAACTACAACTGCTGCTACAACTACAACTACTTCTACTGCCACAACTGCTGCTACAACTACCGCTACTGCTACTGCTACAACTGCTGTTACTACTGCTACAACTACAGCACAACTACTGCTACAACTGCTGTTACTACTGCTACAACTACAACTACTGCTGCTACAACTGCTGATACTACTGCCACCTCTACAACTACTGAACAACTGCTGCTACTGCTACAACTGATGTTACGACTGCTTCAACTACAGCACAACTATTGCTACAACTGCTGTTACTACTGCTACAACTACAGCACAACTACAGCTACAACTGCTGCTACTGCTACAACTGCTGCTACAACTGCTGCTACTGCTACAACTGCTGCTACTGCTACAACTGCAGTTACTGCTACAACTGCTGCTACAACTACTGCTACAACTACTGCTACTGCTACAACTACTGCTACTGCTACAACTGCTGCTACTGCTACAACTACTGCTACAACTGCTGCTACTGCTACAAGTACTGCTACAACTGCTGCTACAACTACTGCTACACCTACAACTACTGCTACTGCTACTGCTACAACTTCTGCTACAACTACTGCTACAACTACTGCTACTTCTACTGCTACAACTACAACTACTGCTACAACTGAAACTACTGTTACTGCTGCTACAACTACAACTACTGCACAACTGCTGCTACAACTACAACTACTGCTACAACTGCTGCTACAGCTACTTCTACTGCTACAACTACTGCTACACCTGCTGCCACAACTGCTGCTACTGCTACAACTGCTGTTACTACCACTACAACTACTGTTACTGCTACAACTACTGCTACAACTACTTCTACAACTACTGCTACAACTGCTGCTACACCTGCTGCTACAACTACTGCTACTGCTACAACTGCTGTTACTACTGCTACAACTACTGATACTACTGCTACAACTACTGTTACTACTGCTACAACTGCTGTTACTACTGCTACAACTACTGATACTACTGCTACAACTACTGTTACTACTGCTACAACTACTGTTACTACTGCTACAACTGCTGTTACTACTGCTACAACTACTGATACTACTGCTACAACTGCTGTTACTACTGCTACAACTACTGATACTACTGCTACAACTACTGTTACTACTGCTACAACTACAACTGCTGCTACTGCTACAACTACTGCTACAACTACAACTGCTGCTACAACTGCTATTACTACTGCTACAACTACTGCTACAACTGCTGCTACTACTGCTACCACTACAACTACTGCACAACTGCTGCTGCTGTTACTGCTACAACTACTGCCGCTACAACTGCTGTTACTACTGCTACCGCTACAACTACTGCACAACTACTGATACTGCTACAACTACTTCTACAACTACAACTACTGCTACAAATGCTGCTACTGCTACAACTACTTCTACTGCTACAACTGCTGCTACAACTACTGCTACAACTGCTGCTACTGCTACAACTTCTGCTACAACTACAACTTCTGCTACAACTACTGCTACAACTATTGCTACAACTTCTGCTACAACTACAACTGCTACTACTGCTACATCTACTGCTAAAACTACTGCTACAACTGCTGCTACAACTAACACTACTGCTACTCCTACAACTACTGCTACAACTACAACTACTGCTACAACTACAGCTACAACTGCTGGTACTGCTGCTACAACTACTGCTACAACTGCTGTTACTGCTGCTACAACTGCTGTTACTGCTACAACTACTGCTACTGCTACAACTACTGCTACAACTGCTGTTACTGCTGCTACAACTACTGCTACAACTACTGATACTACTGCTACAACTACTGTTACTACTGCTACAACTACTGTTACTACTGCTACAACTGCTGTTACTACTGCTACAACTACTGATACTACTGCTACAACTGCTGTTACTACTGCTACAACTACTGATACTACTGCTACAACTACTGTTACTACTGCTACAACTACAACTGCTGCTACTGCTACAACTACTGCTACAACTACAACTGCTGCTACAACTGCTATTACTACTGCTACAACTACTGCTACAACTGCTGCTACTACTGCTACCACTACAACTACTGCACAACTGCTGCTGCTGTTACTGCTACAACTACTGCCGCTACAACTGCTGTTACTACTGCTACCGCTACAACTACTGCACAACTACTGATACTGCTACAACTACTTCTACAACTACAACTACTGCTACAAATGCTGCTACTGCTACAACTACTTCTACTGCTACAACTGCTGCTACAACTACTGCTACAACTGCTGCTACTGCTACAACTTCTGCTACAACTACAACTTCTGCTACAACTACTGCTACAACTATTGCTACAACTTCTGCTACAACTACAACTGCTACTACTGCTACATCTACTGCTAAAACTACTGCTACAACTGCTGCTACAACTAACACTACTGCTACTCCTACAACTACTGCTACAACTACAACTACTGCTACAACTACAGCTACAACTGCTGGTACTGCTGCTACAACTACTGCTACAACTGCTGTTACTGCTGCTACAACTGCTGTTACTGCTACAACTACTGCTACTGCTACAACTACTGCTACAACTGCTGTTACTGCTGCTACAACTACTGCTACAACTGCTGCTACTGCTACAACTACTGTTACTACTGCTACAACTACTGCTACTGCTACAACTACTGCTACAACTGCTGTTACTGCTGCTACAACTACTGCTACAACTGCTGCTACTGCTACAACTACTGTTACTACTGCACAACTGCTGTTACTACTGCTACAGCTACTGCTACAACTGCTGTTACCACTGCTGCTGCTACAACTACTGCTACTGCTACAACTGCTGCTACAACTGCTGTTACCACCGCTACAACTACTGTTACTACTGCTGTTACTACCGCTGTAAACTCTGACACCTCTTTGGAAAAATGAGACTCTAACAAACATGAACATGTTGGTGGTTTTTCTCTACGACCTCCACAAGCGTCACTCGTCTGAAGTTTGTACTGTCGATCTTCTAACTTCTCTCTGTAGCGTTAAAATTACTCAACTCCTCTCACAGAGAGAGAGAGAGAGAGAGAGAGAGAGAGAGAGAGAGAGAGAGAGAGAGAGAAAGAGAAAGAGAGAGCTCCTGTTACAATATGTCCTGACTATCTCCCCTTTGGGAATTCCTGATGAGGAAGGAGGAAAAATGAGCAACCCTTGAAACTCAGCACTACTTACAAAGTCCTGT
Organism: Oncorhynchus mykiss; assembly: GCF_013265735.2. Lineage (NCBI taxonomy): Eukaryota > Metazoa > Chordata > Actinopteri > Salmoniformes > Salmonidae > Oncorhynchus > Oncorhynchus mykiss. The sequence goes on along the minus strand of NC_050571.1, from coordinate 22,863,759 downwards.
GATTTAAATATCTAGCAGGTTGCCGATTCATCTCCAGCACTTGCTAGCTAATAGGCTCTTATCTATGTGCCATGTTCCCTTTGAGCCCTCTGATATCTTAGGCAGGGGTTCTCAAACGTTTTGGGACCGGGGACCCCTTTTGTGGTAGCAAATTCATCAGGGACCCCCTCATCACCAAATCAAGTACAAAAAAACTGTCTACAAGGAATTTTAGTATGACGTCTACAGTGCATGGCTGCACGAACCAAGTCTCAGGCCAGGGGAAAGAACATTTGAAAATATGAACCTTTCAAGGACATTTCCTGCAATTCTATACATTTGTCATGTAGCAGAGAGATTTTGTTGTTGTTGCAGCTTTAAAGCTAATATCCTGCAATTCTACGCATTGTGCCATGACGCAGAGAGAAAACTTTGCAGTTTTAAAGATTATAGTCCATTGATGAAAAATAAACAAAATAAAAAAACATTTTGGGGGAATAGTATTGAGTTGAAAAATATATAATTGGTTACAGTACAATGGAAAGCAATATCCCAGACCCATGTTGCCCAGGGTTAAGAACATAAATTGTAGACCCGGGTTCGTTCCCAGGCTGTGTCACAACCGGCCGTGACCGGGAGTCCCATAGGGTGGCGCACTACTGGCCCAGCGTCATCCGGGTTAGGGGAGGGTTTGGACGGGGGGGTTTTACTTGGCTCATTGTGCTCTAGCGATTCCTTGTGGCACGCCGGGCGCCTGCAGGCTGACCTCTGTTGTCAGTTCAACAGTGTTTCCTCTGATGCATTGGTGCGGCTGGCTTCCAGTATAAGCGTGCGGGTGTTAAAAAGCGTGTTTTGGCGGGCCATGTTTCGGAGGATGTATGACTCGACTTTCACCTCCCGAGCCCGTTGGGAAGTTGCAGTGCTGAGACAAGATCAAAATTGGGGAGAAAAAGGAGGGTAAAATACTAACAAACAAAAAACTTTTGATTGTATTACACACTTAACTTATTCCACGGATCCCTTGGCCAAAAGTTGTTCAGTCTGTTGTTATCAATAATCATAAAAACAATGATATGTCACAACCGGCCGATTGGTCAAAAGTTTTAGAACAGGGTTTTCTTTATTTTTATTATTTTCTAACATTGTAGAATAATAGTGAAGACATCAAAACATTGAAATAACACATATGGAATCATGTAATAACCAAAAAAGTGTTAAACAATTTATAATTCTTTAAATAGCCTCCCTTGATGACAGAATTCTCTCAAACAGCTTCATGAGGTGGAACTTTATATAGACAGGTGTGTGCCTTTCCAAATCATGTCCAATCAATTGAATTGACCACAGGTGGACTCCAATCAAGTTGTAGAAACAACTCAAGGATGATCAATGGAAACAGGATGAACCTCAGCTCAATTTCAAGTCTCATAGCAAAGGGGCTGAATACTTACAGTACCTTGCGAAAGTATTCGGCCCCCTTGAACTTTGTGACCTTTTGCCACATTTCAGGCTTCAAACATAAAGATATAAAACTGTATTTTTTTGTGAAGAATCAACAACAAGTGGGACACAGTCATGAAGTGGAACGACATTTATTGGATATTTCAAACTTTTTTAACAAATCAAAAACTGAAAAATTGGGCGTGCAAAATTATTCAGCCCCCTTAAGTTAATACTTTGTAGCGCCACCTTTTGCTGCGATTACAGCTGTAAGTCGATTGGGGTATGTCTCTATCAGTTTTGCACATCGAGAGACTGACATTTTTTCCCATTCCTCCTTGCAAAACAGCTCGAGCTCAGTGAGGTTGGATGGAGAGCATTTGTGAACAGCAGTTTTCAGTTCTTTCCACAGATTCTCGATTGGATTCAGGTCTGGACTTTGACTTGGCCATTCTAACACCTGGATATGTTTATTTTTGAACCATTCCATTGTAGATTTTGCTTTATGTTTTGGATCATTGTCTTGTTGGAAGACAAATCTCCGTCCCAGTCTCAGGTCTTTTGCAGACTCCATCAGGTTTTCTTCCAGAATGGTCCTGTATTTGGCTCTATCCATCTTCCCATCAATTTGAACCATCTTCCCTGTCCCTGCTGAAGAAAAGCAGGCCCAAACCATGATGCTGCCACCACCATGTTTGACAGTGGGGATGGTGTGTTCAGGGTGATGAGCTGTGTTGCTTTTACGCCAAACATAACGTCTTGCATTGTTGCCAAAAAGTTCAATTTTGGTTTCATCTGACCAGAGCACCTTCTTCCACATGTTTGGTGTGTCTCCCAGGTGGCTTGTGGCAAACTTTAAACAACACTTTTTATGGATATCTTTAAGAAATGGCTTTCTTCTTGCCACTCTTCCATAAAGGCCAGATTTGTGCAATATACAAGATTGTTGTCCTATGGACAGAGTCTCCCACCTCAGCTGTAGATCTCTGCAGTTCATCCAGAGTGATCATGGGCCTCTTGGCTGCATCTCTGATCAGTCTTCTCCTTGTATGAGCTGAAAGTTTAGAGGGACGGCCAGGTCTTGGTAGATTTGCAGTGGTCTGATACTCCTTCCATTTCAATATTATCGCTTGCACAGTGCTCCTTGGGATGTTTAAAGCTTGGGAAATCTTTTTGTATCCAAATCCGGCTTTAAACTTCTTCACAACAGTATCTCGGACCTGCCTGGTGTGTTCCTTGTTCTTCATGATGCTCTCTGCGCTTTTAACGGACCTCTGAGACTATCACAGTGCAGGTGCATTTATACGGAGACTTGATTACACACAGGTGGATTGTATTTATCATCATTAGTCATTTAGGTCAACATTGGATCATTCAGAGATCCTCACTGAACTTCTGGAGAGAGTTTGCTGCACTGAAAGTAAAGGGGCTGAATAATTTTGCACGCCCAATTTTTCAGTTTTTGATTTGTTAAAAAAGTTTGAAATATCCAATAAATGTCGTTCCACTTCATGATTGTGTCCCACTTGTTGTTGATTCTTCACAAAAAAATACAGTTTTATATCTTTATGTTTGAAGCCTGAAATGTGGCAAAAGGTCGCAAAGTTCAAGGGGGCCGAATACTTTCGCAAGGCACTGTATGTTAATAAGGAATCTGTTTTTATTTTTGATACATTTTCAAAAATAAAAATGTAACTGTTTTCGCTTTGTCATTATGAGTGCAGATTGTGTAGATTGCTGAGTATTTTTTGTTTAATTAATAAATGTTTTAATCCAATCCAAATCAAGCTTTGTACCGCATCGCCATGCACCTCCCAAATGTTGTAGCAATGCGGAGGGCTCTGTAGAGCTCTGCATTTACATAATTAGGTGTACCATCCCCAGTAGGTGGGGGTGGTATATCCTGTATAAATACAAACACACTTCCTTGACAACAGATCTGCACTGCTCTGTGAAGAGCAAGAAGTTTGATTGTTAGTGTCTATCAATTCCCCATTACATATATCACCAGCAATACATTTACCGTTAATTCTTATCATTTCTAATTTACAATGTTTGTTACTTTAGTCATGGCAATTATTTTATTGCATTCAATATTATTATTACAGTCTTCCCGTTCTCATTGTCTGCAAGGACACATTGTTTGCAGAGTGCACAACCTATGCTAAACTTGTGAGAAAAAAGTTTGGGTTTATTGAATTCCATTTACGAGTTTTGTCAATTTAGCCATTGTCTTTTGTTTGGAGAGCTCCTGTCAAAAACGTCATGATCTGACCCAGTGGAAACGCCATAAAATAGGCCTACCTAATTACTTCTTATCAGTGCTTCACTTGGACTGAAATCGGTTCCGGTACTCATTTTCGTGATGGTTCGGTGTATAATTAGGTGCAAGAGCTCGACAATACTTTTGAGCTATTCTATAAGAGGAACAGGAGCTCAAGCAGTAGAACATTTGAGGTGCCGGTACTCAGCTCTGGTAAGCTTCTGCCTAAGTCAAGCACTGCTTATTACGCAAATAGCCTACAGCTGTGTCTGCCCCGAGTTAAGGGAAACTGAGGGCCCAGAATATTTTATACAATGTTGCAAGTTGGCTATACAATGTTTCAAGTTCGTGGCAGACAGGCCATGTGTAGCCAATGTCATTAATAGGATATTTATTTTCATCAGGATATTTTCTACCTGCAGGCTGAATTTGTTTTATTTGTTGGCTTTATGTAGGCTAGTTTTACATAGATGGAAATGGCAATAGAAGTTACTTTTTAGGTTTGTATCATTTTCATTTAGATTTGGATAGAATTTTGATTAACCACATGACAATGATTTTGAGATATGAAGACATTATTATAAATTAAATGAAACTGTTTCACAAAAACGTGCATTTGAAAACCTTAACTGGCACGCAGATCAGTAGAAATTAGAGGTCGACCAATTAATCGCAATGGCCGATTGATTAGGGCCGATTTCAAGTTTTCATAACAATCGGAAATTTGGCCGATATTTTTATTTATTTTTACACCTTTATTTAACTAGGCAAGTCAGTTAAGAACACATTCTTATTTTCAATGACGGCCTAGGAATGGTGGGTTAACTGCCTTGTTCAGGGGCAGAAAGACAGATTTTTACCTTGACAACTCAGGGATTCAATCTAGCAACCTTACGGTTAACTATTCCAACGCTCTAACCACCTGCCTCTCATTACACTCCACGAGGAGCCTACCTGTTACGCGAATGCAATAGAAGCCAAGGTAAGTTGCTAGCTAGCATTAAACGTATCTTATAAAAAATAATCAATCAATCATAATCACTAGCTAACTACACATGGTTGATGATATTACTAGTTTATCTAACGTGTCCTGCGTTGCATATAATCGATGCAATGCAGGGGGATGATTTAACAAAAGTGCATTTGCGAAAAAAAGCACAATCGTTGCACGACTGTACCTAATTTGCCAGAATTTTACGCAATTATGACATAACATTGAAGGTTGTACAATGTAACAGGAATATTTAGACTTGGGATGCCACCCATTAGATGAAATACCGAACGGTTCCGTATTTCACTGAAATAATAAACGTTTTGTTTTCGAAATGATAGTTTCCGGATTAGACCATATTAATGACCAAAGGCTCGTATTTCTGTGTGTTATTATGTTATAATTAAGTCTATGATTTGATATTTGATTGAGCAGTCTGACTGAGCGATGGTAGGCAGCAGCAGGTTTGTAAGCATTCATTCAAACAACCTAAAACCTCTTACCTTGGAATATTGAAGTCTCATGTTAAAAGGAACCACCAACTTTCATATGTTCTCATGATCTGAGCAAGGAACTTAAACGTTAGCCTTTTTACATGGCACATATTGCACTTTTACTTTCTTCTCCAACACTTTATTTTTGCATTATTTAAAATAAAAATTGAACATGTTTAAGAAAACATGATTCAAATAATTGTTGTAATTGTCATTGTTACAAATACATTTAAAGAATCATCCGATTAATCGGTATCGACTTTTTTTAGTCCTCCAATAATTGGTATCGGCATTGAAATATCATAATCAGTCGACTTCTAGTAGAAAGGTAAATTGGCATTCAAGATGAGAAACGTTCCCGACTCCTCGTGTAGCCTATTACCAGCAACTTCAGGAGAGGAATGGCAGAATATGTGAAAGCCAGCAGGAGAGGGAGAAGAATTATTTGGTCATGGTAAGTTTTTTTTATTCTGGTTATCTAGATCTCTGGCACCCGTGTGAGCCATGTGTCTTATTTCATCAAACCGTAAGCTTTACGCATCAGAAAAGCTCAATGAGCATAGTTGATTTTATTAAAACACATAGGGTGTGTCTATATATGGAAAAATACACATTTAAACATTTCGACCAATCGAAGACGACTTTCTGTCGACCAAGATTTATTTTAGTCGGTGACAGCTCTAATATATACAGTGCATTCGGGAAACGATTCAGACCCCTTTACCTTTTCCACATTTTTTTTAACGTTACAGCCTTATTCTAAAATTGATTAAATTAAAATGTTCCTTATTAATCTACAGACAATACCACATAATGACAAAGCGAAAACATGTTTTAGATTTTTTTTGCACATTTATATAAAAAAAAATGAAATAACTTTTTTAATACTAACCTAATTGACAAGAGTGAAGAGAAGGAAGCCTGTACAGAATTTTAAAAAATCCAAAACATGCATCCTGTTTGCAACAGGGCACTAAAGTAATACTGCAAAATATTTTTGTCCTGAATACAATGTGTTATGTTTGGGACAAATCCAATATAACACATTACTGAGTACCACTCTCCATAATTTCAAGAATTGTGGTGGCTGCATCAGGTTATGGGTATGCTTGTAATCGTTAAGGACTGGGGAATTTTTCAGGATAAAAAAAGACATGGAATGGAGCTAAGCATAGGCAAAATCCTAGAGGGAAACCTGGTTCAGTCTGCTTTCCACCAGACACTGGGAGATGAATGCACCTTTCAGCAGGACAATAACCAAAAATACAAGGTCAAATCTACATTGGAGTTGCTTACCAAGAAGACAGTGAATGATCCTGAGTGTCTGAATTAAATTTCTGACATAATTCTACTTGATAATTTATGGCAAGACCTGGAAATGGTTGTCTAGCAATGATCAACAACCAATTTGACAGAGCTTGAAGAATTTTGATGGGCAAATGTTGCACAATCCAGGTGTGGAAAGCTCTTCGTGACTTACCCAGAAAGACTCATTGCTGTAATCACTGCCAAAGGTGCTTCCACAAAGTATTGGATGTGAATACTTATGTAAATAAGATTTTACTGTATTTAAGATTTTTTTAAATTAGCCAAAATTTCTAAAAATATGTTTTCACTTTGTCATTATGCGGTATTGTGTCTAGATTTGTGAGAGGAAACAATTATAATAAATGTTGAATTCAGGCTGTAATACAACAAAATGTGGATATGAATACCTTCTGAAGGTACTGTATAGATAAATGCTGTCATCAAGCTGCTTGTGACGGGCCAGCCAGGGTTTATATTGTGGCCATACCAAATGCAGATGGGTTCTACTCTATTCAGCCTGTCCTTTCTGGAAATAGACACATAGACAGCTAGACAGATAGGAAGATTGACAGACACACATACGCAGAGATACACTTGTATTGATACTGTACATGAATGGATTAGATAGGTTCTAACCAACGTCATCTTCAAATCCACAACAAACAGAAAGCCATTTATATAATACTCCTCAATCTCTGTAGTCCTTCACTATTAGATTTGTTCTTCATGAAAAGCCTCTCTGAAAGAAGGATGTCTCCTCTCTAATCATTCATTCCCCCAACAGGAAATATCAATGAACTGCTGACGGTGGATTATTAGAAGTAGACTAGTTAAAGGGGGATCGGAGACAGCCATGTAATATACAGTCAATTACTGACGTTCCTGTCATAGCGATTATCCAGTAGGACTGATACAAGTATTCCCCATAGGTCCAGTGGGCAGTTTGCTACTTTGTTTTGCCATTTTATGTCCTTATGGCCTACAATTGATTGATTGATTGAGTGGCCCTCTCGCTCCCATCAGACATTGGCTCACTTTCAGCGCACATTTAATCTCCCATGAAGCAGCAGGACGATTGGTGCAATTAGATATGCATCTTATTGAGCTCCTGTTTGAGAACCCAAGGAGAAGCCTCCAGGAAAATAAAGAAAGGCCTGTTGTTTTTTAGGAAGTGCTCGGTTGGCCATCTCATTGCAGGGCCAAGTAAATAAAACAAGTGAGAATGTATTGGGTTGTGTCCTTCTTGCGAAAGACCTTCAAGTCCTTCAAGACTCAACGAGTTCTATTGTGGTTCCACTTGCAAAACTGTCCATTGCTTTGTGTGTTTTCTTGTGTTTGTTCACGATGTAGAACTGGGGGCTATTGTCTTGGAAACCTTCTTAACCCTGTTTATTTATACATTGTTGAGATTAAATGTGGATTAGAATCATTGCAGTATTTGGATTGGGGGCCCTTCGTCTGGCCTCTGCTTACTCTTGTAGAATAGATCCCTTAACACTCATCTAACCTCTATCTAACCCCTCACTGACAGTCACACTCTGATAGTAACAATCTGTCCTCTATCCAACCCCTCACTGACAGTCACACTCTGACAGAAACATAATCTAACCTCTATCTAACCCCTCACTGACAGTCACACTCTGACAGAAACATAATCTAACCTCTATCTAACCCCTCACTGACAGTCACACTCTGATAGTAACAATCTGTCCTCTATCCAACCCCTCACTGACAGTCACACTCTGATAGTAACATAATATGTCCACATAATCTGTCCTCTATCCAACCCCTCACTGACAGTCACACTGATAATAACATAATCTGTCCTCTATCCAACCCCTCACTGACAGTCACACTCTGATAGTAACATAATCTGTCCTCTATCCAAACCCTCACTGACAGTCACACTCTGATAGTAACATAATCTGTCCTCTATCCAACCCCTCATTGACAGTCACACTGATAATAACATAATCTGTCCTCTATCCAACCCCTCACTGACAGTCACACTCTGATAGTAACATAATCTGTCCTCTATCCAACCCCTGACTGACAGTCACAAGCTGAGAGTAACATAATCCGATTCGGACAGACAACCCAATATTAGTTGTGCTCTGGCCTAGAGAAGTTATTACAGGAACCGTGTGTTCCTTGGGTGCCCTCAGCAGTCACCAAACACTACAGCCTCCACGTCCCTTTAAATCCCTCTTAATTCCTCCAGATTAGCAGTCAAACTAAATCTGAGTGTTCGTATTAAGTGTGCCTCAAGGACGTCTACGGCCCGTGGAAGAAAAGGCGGGCGGCGCTGAGATCGAGGGAGAAAAGCACTGCACTCTCAGGCACACAATCTCCCTCCACTAGGTAGGAAAGAAATGGGATCTGATTGGAAAGCGGATTCAGTACTTACAAAAATGGCTTTGATAGTCTGCCGGTTCATTCAGGGAGAGATCTATGCATAAGAAAGGAATATAAAATAGAAGACCAGTGCAGGACTGGGGGTTGAAGTAGAAACATGAATACAATTCTCTATAGTAACTCAAATATCTGTTGCTGTAGATTTGAGTTGCCTCCAGGGATAGTTCTTATCTCTAGTAACTGTAGATTTGAGTTGCCTCCAGGGATAGTTCTTATCTCTAGTAACTGTAGATTTGAGTTGCCTCCAGGGATAGTTCTTAGCTCTAGTAACTGTAGATTTGAGTTGCCTCCAGGGATAGTTCTTATCTCTAGTAACTGTAGATTTGAGTTGCCTCCAGGGATAGTTCTTAGCTCTAGTAACTGTAGATTTGAGTTGCCTCCAGGGATAGTTCTTAGCTCTAGTAACTGTAGATTTGAGTTGCCTCCAGGGATAGTTCTTATCTCTAGTAACTGTAGATTTGAGTTGCCTCCAGGGATAGTTCTTAGCTCTAGTAACTGTAGATTTGAGTTGCCTCCAGGGATAGTTCTTATCTCTAGTAACTGTAGATTGAGTTGCCTCCAGGGATAGTTCTTATCTCTAGTAACTGTAGATTGAGTTGCCTCCAGGGATAGTTCTTATCTCTAGTAACTGTAGATTTGAGTTGCCTCCAGGGATAGTTCTTAGCTCTAGTAACTGTAGATTTGAGTTGCCTCCAGGGATAGTTCTTATCTCTAGTAACTGTAGATTTGAGTTGCCTCCAGGGATAGTTCTTAGCTCTAGTAACTGTAGATTTGAGTTGCCTCCAGGGATAGTTCTTATCTCTAGTAACTGTAGATTGAGTTGCCTCCAGGGATAGTTCTTATCTCTAGTAACTGTAGATTGAGTTGCCTCCGGGGATAGTTCTTATCTCTAGTAACTGTAGATTTGAGTTGCCTCCAGGGATAGTTCTTATCTCTAGTAACTGTAGATTGAGTTGCCTTCAGGGATAGTTCTTATCTCTAGTAACTGTAGATTGAGTTGCCTCCAGGGATAGTTCTTATCTCTAGTAACTGTAGATTTGAGTTGCCTCCAGGGATAGTTCTTATCTCTAGTAACTGTAGATTGAGTTGCCTCCAGGGATAGTTCTTATCTCTAGTAACTGCAGATTGAGTTGCCTTCAGGGAGAGTTCTTATCTCTAGTAACTGTAGATTGAGTTGCCTTCAAGAAAGTTCTTATCTCTAGTAACTGCAGATTGAGTTGCCTTCAGGATTGTTCTTATCTCTAGTAACTGTAGATTGAGTTGCCTTCAGGGATAGTTCTTATCTCTAGTAACTGTAGATTGAGTTGCCTTCAGGGAGAGTTCTTATCTATAGTAACTGCAGATTGAGTTGCCTTCAGGATAGTTCTTATCTCTAGTAACTGTAGATTGAGTTGCCTTCAGGATAGTTCTTATCTCTAGTAACTGTAGATTGAGTTGCCTCCGGGGATAGTTCTTATCTCTAGTAACTGTAGATTTGAGTTGCCTCCAGGGATAGTTCTTATCTATAGTAACTGCAGATTGAGTTGCCTTCAGGATAGTTCTTATCTCTAGTAACTGTAGATTGAGTTGCCTTCAGGGAGAGTTCTTATCTCTAGTAACTGTAGATTGAGTTGCCTTCAAGAAAGTTCTTATCTATAGTAACTGCAGATTGAGTTGCCTTCAGGATAGTTCTTATCTCTAGTAACTGTAGATTGAGTTGCCTCCAGGGATAGCTCTTATCTCTAGTAACTGTAGATTGAGTTGCCTTCAGGATAGTTCTTATCTCTAGTAACTGCAGATTGAGTTGCCTTCAGGATTGTTCTTATCTCTAGTAACTGTAGATTGAGTTGCCTTCAGGGAGAGTTCTTATCTCTAGTAACTGTAGATTGAGTTGCCTTCAGGAAAGTTCTTATGTCTAGTAACTGTGGATTGAGTTGCCTTCAGGATAGTTCTTATCTCTAGTAACTGTGGATTGAGTTGCCTTCAGGACAGTTCGTATCTCTAGTAACTGTAGATTGAGTTGCCTTCAGGATAGTTCTTATCTCTAGTAACTGCAGATTGAGTTGCCTTCAGGATTGTTCTTATCTCTAGTAACTGTAGATTGAGTTGCCTTCAGGGAGAGTTCTTATCTCTAGTAACTGTAGATTGAGTTGCCTTCAGGAAAGTTCTTATGTCTAGTAACTGTGGATTGAGTTGCCTTCAGGATAGTTCTTATCTCTAGTAACTGTGGATTGAGTTGCCTTCAGGGAGAGTTCTTATCTCTAGTAACTGTAGATTGAGTTGCCTTCAAGAAAGTTCTTATCTCTAGTAACTGCAGATTGAGTTGCCTTCAGGATTGTTCTTATCTCTAGTAACTGTAGATTGAGTTGCCTTCAGGGAGAGTTCTTATCTCTAGTAACTGTAGATTGAGTTGCCTTCAAGAAAGTTCTTATCTATAGTAACTGCAGATTGAGTTGCCTTCAGGATAGTTCTTATCTCTAGTAACTGTAGATTGAGTTGCCTCCAGGGATAGTTCTTATCTCTAGTAACTGTAGATTTGAGTTGCCTCCAGGGATAGTTCTTATCTCTAGTAACTGTAGATTGAGTTGCCTCCAGGGATAGTTCTTATCTCTAGTAACTGTAGATTTGAGTTGCCTCCAGGGATAGTTCTTATCTCTAGTAACTGTGGATTGAGTTGCCTTCAGGACAGTTCGTATCTCTAGTAACTGTAGATTGAGTTGCCTTCAGGATAGTTCTTATCTCTAGTAACTGCAGATTGAGTTGCCTTCAGGATTGTTCTTATCTCTAGTAACTGTAGATTGAGTTGCCTTCAGGGAGAGTTCTTATCTCTAGTAACTGTAGATTGAGTTGCCTTCAGGAAAGTTCTTATGTCTAGTAACTGTGGATTGAGTTGCCTTCAGGATAGTTCTTATCTCTAGTAACTGTGGATTGAGTTGCCTTCAGGGAGAGTTCTTATCTCTAGTAACTGTAGATTGAGTTGCCTTCAAGAAAGTTCTTATCTCTAGTAACTGCAGATTGAGTTGCCTTCAGGATTGTTCTTATCTCTAGTAACTGTAGATTGAGTTGCCTTCAGGGAGAGTTCTTATCTCTAGTAACTGTAGATTGAGTTGCCTTCAAGAAAGTTCTTATCTATAGTAACTGCAGATTGAGTTGCCTTCAGGATAGTTCTTATCTCTAGTAACTGTAGATTGAGTTGCCTCCAGGGATAGTTCTTATCTCTAGTAACTGTAGATTTGAGTTGCCTCCAGGGATAGTTCTTATCTCTAGTAACTGTAGATTGAGTTGCCTCCAGGGATAGTTCTTATCTCTAGTAACTGTAGATTTGAGTTGCCTCCAGGGATAGTTCTTATCTCTAGTAACTGTGGATTGAGTTGCCTTCAGGACAGTTCGTATCTCTAGTAACTGTAGATTGAGTTGCCTTCAGGATAGTTCTTATCTCTAGTAACTGTCATCCACAAAGTTGATGTCCTAACCGACTTGCCAAAACTATAGTTTGTTAACAAGACATTTGTGGAGTTTTAATGACTCCAACCTAAGTGTATGTAAACCTCCGACTTCAACTGTATATAGAATGAGCTATGTACATATAAAGTGAGTAACCAATTAGCTTAATTTCTCAGAGATCTAATTAAATTTCAACAAAATAATGATGCAGAAATGCTAATCTCATCTGTTCCTGACTACAAAAAATATTTAAGAACAATAAATATCATGTAAACATTATTCAGTGATCAATAACCAGTGATCAATAACTATGTACAGTACATAGGGCAGCAGTCTCCAGTGTGGGTTAGAGTACCGGGTGGTAGCCGGCTAATGACAGTGTCTACGGTGCAGGTAAGAGAACTGGGTGGTAGCCGGCAAGCGACAGTGTCTACGGTGCAGGGTAGAGTACCGGGTGGTAGCCGGCTAGTGACAGTGTCTACGGTGCATGGTAGAGAACTGGGTGGTAGCCGGCACGCAACAGTGTCTACGGTGCAGGTAAGAGAACTGGGTGGTAGCCGGCAAGCGACAGTGTCTACGGTGCAGGTAAGAGAACTGGGTGGTAGCCGGCTAGCGACAGTGTCTACCGTGCAGGTAAGAGAACTGGGTGGTAGCCGGCTAGCGACAGTGTCTACGGTGCAGGTAAGAGTACTGGGTGGTAGCCGGCTAGCGACAGTGTCTACGGTGCAGGTAAGAGTACCGGGTGGTAGCCGGCTAGCGACAGTGTCTACGGTGCAGGTAAGAGTACCGGGTGGTAGCCGGCTAGCGACAGTGTCTACGGTGCAGGTAAGATAACTGGGTGGTAGCCGGCTAGCGACAGTGTCTACGGTGCAGGTAAGAGTACTGGGTGGTAGCCGGCTAGCGACAGTGTCTACGGTGCAGGTAAGAGTACTGGGTGGTAGCCGGCTAGCAACAGTGTCTACGGTGCAGGTAAGAGTACTGGGTGGTAGCCGGCTAGCAACAGTGTCTACGGTGCAGGTAAGATAACTGGGTGGTAGCCGGCTAGCGACAGTGTCTACGGTGCAGGTAAGAGTACTGGGTGGTAGCCGGCTAGCGACAGTGTCTACGGTGCAGGTAAGAGTACTGGGTGGTAGCCGGCTAGCGACAGTGTCTATGGTGCAGGTAAGAGTACTGGGTGGTAGCCGGCTAGCGACAGTGTCTACGGTGCAGGTAAGAGTACTGGGTGGTAGCCGGCTAGCGACAGTGTTTACGGTGCAGGTAAGAGTACTGGGTGGTAGCCGGCTAGCGACAGTGTCTACGGTGCAGGTAAGAGTACTGGGTGGTAGCCGGCTAGCGACAGTGTCTACGGTGCAGGTAAGAGTACTGGGTGGTAGCCGGCTAGCGACAGTGTCTACGGTGCAGGTAAGAGTACTGGGTGGTAGCTGGCTAGCGACAGTGTCTACGGTGCAGGTAAGAGTACTGGGTGGTAGCCGGCTAGCGACAGTGTCTACGGTGCAGGTAAGAGTACTGGGTGGTAGCCGGCTAGCGACAGTGTTTACGGTGCAGGGCAGGGTATTGGATGGAAACCAGCTATCATCTGTAAATCAGTGTATCTGATGTTCTTTTCAACAGTGTCATTATCAATTAGAGGTTGGTGGTAAACCCGACCAACAACTCAAACAGACCTGCTTTGAACAGTACATTATAGGTAATGTGTCAGTTTGCTACAACTGGAAAATAATACGCAGCAACAGGAAATGTGAATTATGTGGATTATAACGAATGGACATTTTTGTAGGGGTTGATACATTTTTCACAAGGGAAAATCATGTCTGAAAACTCTAAATGAAAATTACACATTTCAGAAGCCTTTTTAAACCTCAAATATACGCCAAGTTAAATATGTCCTGCTTACCAGTAAAGTTCTCCTGCAACAGGGTGATCAAATGTACACCCACCAACCTCTGGCAGCGGAGTTCTTCCTGTCACACGTGTCATCTGAGACAAGACTGCAATTATTTCGGACTCATTACCTTTAAGTGACATCACTTGATTTCTACAGCCCTTAAGGCCCTGTTTGTAAGTCCTTAACGAGATTGGAGAGAATGATGGAGAACCTTTTCAGTAAGGGCAAGAGATGACAAGGGTTAACAAGTCTCAGTCCTCCCAGTCTCATCTGAACATTGCAGTTAGTTAGTGATGACCGGAGAGGGATGGATCTATATTTACATTGTGCAACTTACTGTTTGTTTGTCATGTCCTTGTAATTTACATTAGTTACAGACAGTGGAAATATCCTAGCCTAAATCTCAATTTTGAGTAGAACCTGATGGCAGACGACTTTCATTATTACAACATAACTGGCACTGTTGATCATTCCAGAGCTTTTGGTTTATAGCTCATTCTGAGAAAGCTTCCTCCAAGCCTGTTCTGACCCTGATCCTACACCCACTACTATACTGGACCAGCTTACACCTGTTTAGAATCTCAGGACTCCACCACACTTCTCTCTGCTCCTCTCTCTCTGATGGCTGGTGATGATACTCAACACTGGGGCCCCACAAGGTTGCGTTCTGAGCCCTCTCCTGTACTCCCTGTTCACCCACGACTGCGTGGCCACGCACGCCTCCAACTCAATCATCAAGTTTGCGGACGACACAACAGTGGTAGGCTTGATTACCAACAACGATGAGACGGCCTACAGGGAGGAGGTGAGGGCCCTCGGAGTGTGGTGTCAGGAAAACAACCTCACACTCAACGTCAACAAAACTAAGGAGATGATTGTGGACTTCAGGAAACAGCAGAGGGAACACCCCCCTATCCACATCGATGGAACAGTAGTGGAGAGGGTAGCAAGTTTTAAGTTCCTCGGCATACACATCACAGACAAACTGAATTGGTCCACTCACACAGACAGCATCGTGAAGAAGGCGCAGCAGCGCCTCTTCAACCTCAGGAGGCTGAAGAAATTCGGCTTGTCACCAAAAGCACTCACAAACTTCTACAGATGCACAATCGAGAGCATCCTGGCGGGCTGTATCACCGCCTGGTATGGCAACTGCACCGCCCTCAACCGTAAGGCTCTCCAGAGGGTAGTGAGGTCTGCACAACGCATCACCGGGGGCAAACTACCTGCCCTCCAGGACACCTACACCACCCGATGTCACAGGAAGGCCATAAAGATCATCAAGGACATCAACCACCCGAGCCACTGCCTGTTCACCCCGCTATCATCCAGAAGGCGAGGTCAGTACAGGTGCATCAAAGCTGGGACCGAGAGACTGAAAAACAGCTTCTATCTCAAGGCCATCAGACTGTTAAACAGCCACCACTAACACTGAGTGGCTGCTGCCAACACACTGACACTGACTCAACTCCAGCCACTTTAATAATGGGAATTGATGGGAAATGATGTAAATATATCACTAGCCACTTTAAACAATGCTACCTTATATAAATGTTACTTACCCTACATTATTCATCTCATATGCATACGTATATACTGTACTCTATATCATCGACGGTATCCTTATGTAATACATGTATCACTAGCCACTTTATACTATACTATGCCACTTTGTTTACATACTCATCTCATTTGTACATACTGTACCCGATACCATCTACTGTATCTTGCCTATACTGCTCTGTACCATCACTCATTCATATATCCTTATGTACATATTCTTTATCCCCTTACACTGTGTACAAGACAGTAGTTTTGGAATTGTTAGTTAGATTACTTGTTATTACTGCATTGTCGGAACTAGAAGCACAAGCATTTCGCTACACTCGCATTAACATCTGCTAACCATGTGTATGTGACAAATAAAATTTGATTTGATTTGATTTGATTTGATGCTTCCTGATTAACTACACTGCCTGTAGATACACAAAAGCCGACCACTGCAGAAGAGATACCCCTGCTGCAGACACTCACTGATTAATACAATAGGAGGGTGTAACGATTAACAGGAAAAAACAACTGACCGACTTGGAGCCCGAGGTCCTCGTAGGGAGGTCACATGATATTCAGTAACACTGGGAAGAACATGTAACCAATATCTGATAATCAATTATCAAAAGGCATATTAAGTGATGCCCCCATGAATGTCTTAACTTAGACTGCAATATAACACTGTTACGCATAGATCCCACAATGTTGTGTATGCCGCATAGGCAGGGAAATCATATAGGCCGAGAAATGGCACATATGCAATAGGAAGTAATACCAACAGATATATCATCCACTATTCATGTACCTTTTTTTTAAAAACATGCCAAATCCTGTTCCACTATCCCTTGCAACTAAGTCTGTGAAACAGAGCTCAGATGTGGTCAAAGTCATTCTGACGACTTTTAAAAGAAAAACTGCAAGAAGGATAAGAGAAAGAGTGTCTTCCTGTCTTCATATTCATTTGGGATTGCTCTCGTCTGGCGTCTCTTGAAGGGACTCCATTCCCGTCCTATGAGAGCGGTGCTTTGTCAAGTGCTGTCGGGCTGTCTGCAGCGCCAGCCCTTCCAACAGGGTAATGAGATGGAGACTGGAGCGACCAGGGGGATAGTCCATTAGCAATGAGATCTAATGATCACTGACAATCAGTTCTTATTTGCATTCCCAGGTAGAAACACAAACAGCTACCTAGACTATTGCTTTGCTTACCACAGATATGTGTTAATTTCTGATTCCCTGCTGTTAAATCAGCTGAATGTTTGGTGGCGACATGATGCTAAAACGACAACCCAGACTTCAATTATCCAAAAGGTAATGCCTGCCTGCTTGAGGCAGCAGCCTCAGCAGTGCAGCAAATCAGTAATCATGGAAACCCCAGCCTTAATTCCAATCAAATGGCTTTCTCCAGCCAGAGACTGCCTGCCTAACTGTAACCAATACAAACCTTATCTGCTCCTTCAACTGGATGGCAGTCGGTCAACTCAAAAAATGGCTTCTCAAGATGCCAGGGAATTTCACTGACTATGCAGATACACCATATCAGCCATTTACAGACTGCCTGTATGGGGAGAAGACTGGATGGGAGGAAGACTGGGTGGGAGGAAGAGTGGGTGGGAGGAAGACTGAGTGGGAGGAAGAGTTGCTGGTTACTAAATGTTGAAAGAGATGTACGGGGAGAGTTAGAGAGCTGGTTACCAAACGTTGGAAGAGATGGTAAGGGAAGAGAGAGAGAGGGAGCTGGTTACCAAACATTGGAAGAGATGGTAAGGGAAGAGAGAGAGAGAGAGCTGGTTACCAAACATTGGAAGATATGGTAAGGGAAGAGAGAGAGAGAGAGCTGGTTACCAAACATTGGAAGAGATGGTAAGGGAAGAGAGAGAGAGAGAGAGCTGGTTACCAAACGTTGGAAGAGACGGTATGGGGGGAGAGAGAGAGAGAGCTGGTTACCATACGTTGGAAGAGATGGTAAGGGAAGAGAGAGAGAGAGCTGGTTACCAAACATTGGAAGAGATGGTAAGGGAAGAGAGAGAGAGAGCTGGTTACCAAACATTGGAAGAGATGGTAAGGGAAGAGAGAGAGAGCTGGTTACCAAACATTGGAAGATATGGTAAGGGAAGAGAGAGAGAGCTGGTTACCAAACGTTGGAAGAGATGGTAAGGGAAGAGAGAGAGAGAGAGAGAGCTGGTTACCAAACATTGGAAGAGATGGTAAGGGAAGAGAGAGAGAGAGCTGGTTACCAAACGTTGGAAGAGATGGTAAGGGAAGAGAGAGAGAGAGAGAGCTGGTTACCAAACATTGGAAGAGATGGTAAGGGAAGAGAGAGAGAGAGCTGGTTACCAAACGTTGGAAGAGATGGTAAGGGAAGAGAGAGAGAGAGCTGGTTACCAAACGTTGGAAGAGATGGTAAGGGAAGAGAGAGAGAGAGCTGGTTACCAAACATTGGAAGAGATGGTAAGGGAAGAGAGAGAGAGAGAGAGCTGGTTACCAAACATTGGAAGAGATGGTAAGGGAAGAGAGAGAGAGAGAGAGAGAGCTGGTTACCAAACATTGGAAGAGATGTTAAGGGAAGAGAGAGAGAGAGCTGGTTACCAAACATTGGAAGAGATGGTAAGGGAAGAGAGAGAGAGAGAGCTGGTTACCAAACATTGGAAGAGATGGTAAGGGAAGAGAGAGATGGTAAGGGAAGAGAGAGAGAGAGAGCTGGTTACCAAATGTTGGAAGAGATGGTATGGGGAGAGAGAGAGAGCTGGTTACCAAATGTTGGAAGAGGTGGGATGGGGAGAGAGAGAGAGAGAGCTGGTCATCAAACATTGGAAGATATGTACGGGGAGAGAGAGAGAGAGCTGGTTATCAAACGTTGGAAGAGACGGTATGGGGGGAGAGAGAGAGAGAGCTGGTTAACAAACGTTGGAAGAGACAGTATGGGGAGAGAGAGAGAGCTGGTTACCAAACGTTGGAAGAGATGGTATGAGGAGAGAGAGAGAGAGAGCTGGTCACCAAACGTTGGAAGAGATGGTAAGGGGAGAGAGAGAGAGAGAG
The DNA here is from genome assembly GCF_013265735.2 of Oncorhynchus mykiss. NCBI lineage: Eukaryota > Metazoa > Chordata > Actinopteri > Salmoniformes > Salmonidae > Oncorhynchus > Oncorhynchus mykiss. The sequence goes on along the minus strand of NC_050571.1, from coordinate 22,844,974 downwards.
CTGGTCACCAAACGTTGCAAGAGACTTACAGGGAGAGAGAGAGAGAGCTGGTTACCAAACGTTGGAAGAGACGGTATGGGAAGAGAGAGAGAGCTGGTCACCAAACGTTGGAAGAGACGGTATGGGAAGAGAGAGAGAGAGCTGGTCACCAAACGTTGGAAGAGACGGTATGGGGAGAGAGAGAGAGCTGGTCACCAAACATTGGAAGAGACAGTATGGGGAGAAAGAGAGAGAGAGCTGGTTACCAAACGTTGGAAGAGACGGTATGGGGAGAGAGAGAGAGAGCTGGTTACCAAACGTTGGAAGAGACGGTATGGGGGGAGAGAGAGCTGGTTACCAAACGTTGGAAGAGACGGTATGGGGGGAGAGAGAGCTGGTTACCAAACATTGGAAGAGACGGTATGGGGGGAGAGAGAGAGCTGGTTACCAAACGTTGGAAGAGACGGTATGGGAAGAGAGAGAGAGAGAGAGCTGGTTACCAAACGTTGGAAGAGACGGTATGGGGGAAGAGAGAGAGAGAGCTGGTTACCAAACGTTGGAAGAGAGGGTATGGGGGGAGAGAGAGAGAGAGCTGGTTACCAAACGTTGGAAGAGACGGTATGGGGGGAGAGAGAGAGAGAGCTGGTTACCAAACGTTGGAAGAGATGGTATGGGGAGAAAGAGAGAGAGAGCTGGTTACCAAACGTTGGAAGAGATGGTATGGGGAGAAAGAGAGAGAGAGCTGGTTACCAAACGTTGAAAGAGATAGTATGGGGAGAGTTGAGCGAGAGAGAAAGAGAGAGAAAGAGAGAGAGAGAGAGAGAGAGAGAGAGAGAGAGAGAGAGAGAGAGAGAATGAGAGCTGGTTACTAAACATTGGAAGAGAGGGTATGGGGAGTGTTGAGCGAGAGAGAGCGAGAGTGAGAGAGAGCTGGTTACTAAATGTTGGAAGAGATGGTATGGGAGAGTTGAGCGAGAGAGAGAGAGTGAAAGTGAGAGTGAGAGAGGGCTGGTTACTAAAAGTTGGAAGAGATGGTATGGGGAGAGTTGAGCGAGAGAGAGAGAGAAAGAGAGAGAGAGAGAGAGCTGGTTACTAAACGTTGGAAGAGATGGTATGGGGAGAGTTGAGCGAGAGAGAGAGGGTGAGAGTGAGAGAGAGAGAGTGAGAGAGAGAAAGAGAGAGAGAGAGAGAGCTGGTTACTAAATGTTGGAAGAGATGGTATGGGGAGAGTTGAGCGAGAGAGAGAGGGTGAGAGTGAGAGTGAGAGTGAGAGAGAGAGAGTGAGAGAGAGCTGGTTACTAAACGTGGGAAGAGATGGTATGGGGAGAGTTGAGCGAGAGAGAGAGAGTGAGAGTGAGAGTGAGAGAGAGCTGGTTACTAAACGTTGGAAGAGATGGTATGGGGAGAGTTGAGCGAGAGAGAGAGAGAGAGAGAGAGAGAGAGAGTGAGAGTGAGAGTGAGAGAGAGCTGGTTACTAAACATTGGAAGAGATGGTATGGGGAGAGTTGAGCGAGAGAGAGAGAGAGGGTGAGAGTGAGAGAGAGCTGGTTACTAAACGTTGGAAGAGATGGTATGGGGCGAGTTGAGCGAGAGAGAGAGAGTGAGAGTGAGAGAGAGCTGGTTACTAAATGTTGGAAGAGATGAAGGATCAGCAAAAGCTCCAGAGGGTTAGTCAGCACTTCTGGGTTTCCGAGGCCGTATCCCATTGCAGTGGAACAATGAGACGCACGCTTCTCCTATTTCAATACCTTGTGTAAGTTTGCTGCCAGGCTATTCCATGTCACATGTTCTGTTCTTTACACAGCCTAACACAACACAATACAGTGCCGTGACTTTGACCTGGCAGAGAGTGAACAGAAGCACTTCAAATCCCCCATTACCACCATCTTAGCAGCAGTTACCAGTTATTATTATTACCTGAAGCCAATGGATCAATGGGTTATATTGGACACAGCCAGCCTAGCGCTCACTGTATCCAGGCAGATATCGTGCCACTAGGCTGACTATTACAGTAAGGAATCTTAATGGCATTGTCGCTACATCCTTCATCATACACATCTCGTCTAACACTGATTTATGAGCAAAGCAGCCATTGAGTTACGATGACGGAGTGTGGTGTGACAAATCAGGAGCAAACTAGTTTCATCAGGACGCCTCATCAGTGATGGCAGGTTGAGCAGGTAGCAGGCTCCTTCCTCCAACTGGATTAACATGCTGCAGCAAACAGAGAGGATGATGAGGGAGGGAGAGGTAAAGACAGGAAGTGAGTTGGCCCTGGTAACCTCACATATCGGTGACTGCAGAGTAGACAAGGAGACATGTGGCAGAGGTCCAGCACCGTGTTATCCACATGCAGCAATCAGGGTCTGCCTGAGAGGGGATCAGAGAAGACGGCTTGTTCTGTAATCAAATGAAAAATGCTTTTCGATGCTGAGCTCTCCAGTCTGGCCTGTGCGACAGGGCAGCAGCAGACACAGTTAGGGATATTACTCGGCTTTCTCAGGTGACCATTTCCCAATGAGCCGAGAGGGCAATTCATCTACGGGGCGATGGGGCTGGCCAGGCTGCTGTGTCCTTGGGCTGTGTTCTGTGAGACGTGTCTCAGGCTGCTGAGGAGAGCTCAGAGGTACGCACGCAGCAGCTCCACAAAATGCATGGCCTGCTCCCCACTCCCTCCCTCCTTCTTTCCCTCCCTCTCTCCTCAATTCCTCAGTCACGACTCCACACATGGATGGAGGGGGAGAGGAGGAGAGGTTAGGACCAGCTAAAGTGGGTTCACTGGTCCTGCACCACCACTAGGGGCCAGTAAAGCCACCTGTCTTCAAGGGACGCAGCCAGGGTCACACTGGAGTCAGGTCATGAATAGCATGGTGAGGAATCGTCAAGATAATTCATATCCACCTAAATATAGAAGCGAGGTATTCATTTCACAACATCAATACCACCATGTTATAGTGCAGAGTGCTCGGCACAGATGAAAGCGAATCGCGCTTTTTTCAGGGGCCCTGTCGTCTTCCTTTTAACAGGACGTCAGAGAGAAAACATCCTCCTCCTCTGTACTGTCCGATAGCAGCCCTGGCCTGCTGCACATATCTCTCAGTCTAAATATGGAAATAGTTTCTACAGCTGTGGACTTGCTCTCTCTTGCGCTCTGGCAGTCCCTGAGGAAAATCTACTAATGCACCAACATGAAAGAAATCAAGGGCTTGACCATGATTACGTCTTTTGGGAATCACTTGACCAGTGATTCCCAAAAGCAGTCATCTAAAGCGGTGCATTATGGGTATGGGGACAGTTAGAATAGGGGGAGGAAGAAAGAAGGGTTGGAGGAAGGGAGGGTGGGAGGGGTGACACTAAAACCAAAGTCGTGCCGAGTGCCACGGCCACTATCATAAATCTTCTTCTCAGGTTTCCCCGTCTACCGTTTGATAGTGACCAAGAAATCGAGGTAGAAAATATCTGGCCCTCTATTTTGGAGTGCTCTGCCCTGTGAGAGGGGGTTTGTTTTGAAACCCAAGGATTGACTGAAGCGCCGCAGGAATTCAAAGGTTGAAAGGACAGTGCTGAGACACAGCTGTTCAAGTCTCACACACATTGTTGGCGATAGCTGGCCCACTGCAAGCAGACCATTTGGCTGTAGAAACAGTAAGATGCTGTACCTCCCAGTCCCAACAGAACAGCTGTCAGCTACAAACTCCAACCTTGTCAGGAGATCTCCTCAAATTAGCCTACTACTGTCCAAAGACATTTAATAAGATAAATTCCCTAAAAACGGTTAGATTAACACCAACACACTTTGATCCAACAACCCCATGACCAGAAATGCTCTCTGGAATGAAATACAACTTAATAAATTCAATCAGAATTACTATGGATAAAAGGCCTGGCAGTGTCCATATCTCAAAGTTCACACTCCTGGTGCCTGCTGCTCCATGAAGGTTGCCTGCCTGATTGTAAAAAACTCATGTTATTTCGGTGACTGTAGGTTCCATCAAGTGTTTAAAGAGCTGACAGCGTTTGCCCCTGCACAGACACAAAGAAAATGCCTCCCACTCTGTAAATGTCCTTTGAAATGTCAAACAGATGCAGACAGTATGGTAAACCGTTCTACATAGGAGACACAATAACCAGGCAGATACAGAAGGACAGTTTGCTATCAAAACTAGAGGTCGGATGATTAATTAGGGACGATTTCAAGTTTTCATAACAATCGGAAATCGGTATTTCTGGACGCCGATTTTTCAGAATATTTTTATTTTTTTACACTTTTATTTAACTAGGCAAGTCAGTTAAGAACACATTCTTATTTACAATGACGGCCTAGGAACGGTGGGTTAACTGCCTTGTTCAGGGGCAGAACGACAGATCTTTACCTTGTCAGCTCTGGGATTCAATCCTGCACCCTTACAGTTAACTAGTCCAACGCTCTAACCACCTGCCTCTCATTGTCACTCCAAGAGGAGACTACCTGTTACGCGACTGCAGTAAGAAGCCAAGGTAAGTTGCTATCTAGCATTAAACTTATCTTGTAAAAAACAATCAATCAATCATAATCACTAGTTATAACTACACATGGTTGATGATATTACTCATTTATCTAGCGTGTCCTGTGTTGCATGTAATCGATGCAACGCTGGGGGATGATTTAACAAAAGCTCATTTGCAAAAAACAGCACAATCGTTGGACGACTGTACCTAACCATAAACACCAATGCCTTTCGTAAAATCAATACACAGAAGTATATATTTTAAACCTGCATATTTAGCTAAAAGAAATCCAGGTTAGCAGGTAATATTAATCAGGTGAAATTGTGTCATATCTCTTGCGTTCATTGCACGCAGAGTCAGGGTATATGCAACCGTTTGGGCTGCCTGGCTCATTGCGAACTAATTTCCCTGAATTTTACATAATTATGACATAACATTGAAGGTTGTGCAATGTAACAGGAATATTTAGACTTATGGATGCCACCCGTTAGATAAAATACCGAATGGTTCCGTATTTCACTGAAATAATAAACGTTTTGTTTTCGAAATGATAGTTTCCGGATTAGACCATATTAATGACCAAAGGCTCGTATTTCTGTGTGTTATTATGTTATAATTTAGTCTATGATTTGATATTTGATAGAGCAGTCTGACTGAGCGGTGGTAGGCAGCAGCAGGCTCGTAAGCATTCATTCAAACAGCACTTTCGTGCGTTTTGCCAGCAGCTCTTCGCAAGCACAGCGCTGTTTATGACTTCAAGCCTATCAGCCTAATGGCTGGTGTAACCGATGTGAAATGGCTAGCTAGTTAGCTGGGTGTGCGCTAATAGCGTTTCAAACATCTCTCGCTCTGAGACTTGGAGTAGTTATTCCCCTTGCTCTGCAAGGGCCGTGGCTTTTGTGGAGCGATGGGTAAAGCTGCTTCGAGGGTGGCTGTTGTCGATGTGTTCCTGGTTCAAGCCCAGGGAGGGGCGAGGAGAGGGACGGAAGCTGTACTGTTACACTGGCAATACTAAAGTGCCTGTAAGAACATCCAATAGTCAAAGGTATATGAAATACAAATGGTATAGAGAGAAATAGTCCTATAAATACTATATTAACTACAGCCTAAAACCTCTTACCTTGGAATATTGAAGTCTCATGTTAAAAGGAACCACCAACTTTCATATGTTCTCATGATCTGAGCAAGGAACTTAAACGTTAGCTTTCTGACATGGCACATATTGCACTTTTACTTTCTTCAACACTTTGGTTTTGCATTATTTAAACAAAATTGAACATGTTTCATTATTTATTTGACGCTGAATTGATTTTTATTTATGTATTATATTAAGTTAAAATAAGTGTTCATTCAGTATTGTTGTAATTGTCATTATTACAAATCGTCCGATTAATCGGTATCAGCTTTTTTTTTTGGTCCTCCAATAATCGGTATCGGTATCGGCGTTGAAAAATCATAATCGGTCGACCTCTACTCAAAACTCCTCAGATATCTGCTCTAACGTAGTGGATCCTCAGTTCCCTTCAGCCTGCCTAGCATAGCCTATAGTCTGAAGAAATAACCTGCATCAACACTTCTATCAGTCGGCGTTGTTCCATACAGCCCTTGAGGAAGAAGCGATCAGTAGGTGAGAGAGATGTCTACAGGACATGGGTGTAATAGGGGTTCTTGGCTGAGTGAGCTTTGGAAGTTGGTAGTGACATCCTGAATACCTACAGTAATGGTCAAACAGAAGGCTCTGACATCTACAAGCTGTCCTGTCTACTGCAGCCATTAGGGGGGGTGATATCCAGCAGTACCATAGTGGGTCCTCCTGTCTACTGCAGCCATTAGGGGGCTGATGTCCAGCAGTACCGTAGTGGGTCCTCCTGCCTACTGCAGCCATTAGGGGGCTGATATCCAGCAGTACCGTAGTGGGGGCTGATGTCTATTGCAGCCATTAGGGGGCTGATGTCTTGCAGTACCATAGTGGGTCCTCCTGTCTAATGCAGCCATTAGGGGGCTGATGTCCAGCAGTACCGTAGTGGGTCCTCCTGTCTACTGCAGCCATTAGGGGGCTGATGTCCAGCAGTACCGTAGTGGGTCATCATGACTACTGCAGCCATTAGGGGGCTGATGTCCAGCAGTACCGTAGTGGGTCCTCCTGTTTACTGCAGCCATTAGGGGGCTGATATCCAGCAGTACCGTAGTGGGGGCTGATGTCTACTGCAGCCATTAGGGGGCTGATGTCCAGCAGTACCGTAGTGGGTCCTCCTGTCTACTGCAGCCATTAGGGGGCTGATGTCCAGCAGTACCGTAGTGGGTCCTCGTGTCTACTGCAGCCATTAGGGGGCTGATATCCAGCAGTACCGTAGTGGGTCCTCCTGTCTACTGCAGCCATTAGGGGGCTGATGTCCAGCAGTACCGTAGTGGGTCCTCCTGTCTGCTGCAGCCATTAGGGGGCTGATATCCAGCAGTACCGTAGTGGGTCCTCCTGTCTACTGCAGCCATTAGGGGGCTGATGTCCAGCAGTACCGTAGTGGGTCCTCCTGCCTACTGCAGCCATTAGGGGGGCTGATATCCAGCAGTACCGTAGTGGTGGCTGATGTCTACTGCAGCCATTAGGGGGCTGATGTCCTGCAGTACCATAGTGGGTCCTCCTGTCTACTGCAGCCATTAGGGAGCTGATGTCCAGCACCACCGTAGTGGGTCCTCCTGTCTACTGCAGCCATTAGGGGGCTGATGTCCAGCAGTACCGTAGTGGGTCCTCCTGCCTACTGCAGCCATTAGGGGGGCTTATATCCAGCAGTACCGTAGTGGTGGCTGATGTCTACTGCAGCCATTAGGGGGCTGATGTCCTGCAGTACCATAGTGGGTCCTCCTGTCTACTGCAGCCATTAGGGAGCTGATGTCCAGCACCACCGTAGTGGGTCCTCCTGTCTACTGCAGCCATTAGGGGGCTGATGTCCTGCAGTATCATAGTGGGTCCTCCTGTCTACTGCAGCCATTAGGGGGCTGATGTCCAGCACCACCGTAGTGGGTCCTCCTGTCTACTGCAGCCATTAGGGGGCTGATGTCCTGCAGTACCATAGTGGGTCCTCCTGTCTACTGCAGCCATTAGGGAGCTGATGTCCAGCAGTACCGTAGTGGGTCCTCCTGTCTACTGCAGCCATTAGGGGGCTGATATCCAGCATTACCACATATTAGTCCCAGTAAGTAGTTACATCTGTGTCTTATCCCTGCCTACCTCCAACGCCTACGGCTCTTCAACTCTGTCTTCTTTTGAATTATGATTAGGTCTGACACAACACGGAGAGGTACTGACAGTAATGTATTATTTAAAGTACTGACAGCCATTGGTCTCAGGGACAATGGTAGACAGGAAGACACTGTACTAACTAAAGTCAGGTATAGCCTAGGCTAGGCATAGCTACCATTTAGCCTAGCGCACAACTCAAGAGTTATTCGTCGCAGGCAACCTGTTTTTGGCCCCTAATGAATCTTCCAGTATAAGCCCAACAGTTAAGGTCATTACGGGCAATTACTACAGGGCCATATCTCTTTTCCACTTCAGTTTCCACTTTGACTATGGTAGAATGGGCTGTCATGTCAAGGACGTTGCACCAGCTTGTGGTGGTGACTGCGGACCGGCGTAGCAGGGGGCAAGAGAGAGGTCCTGGCTGTACTCCTCCGGTGACCGCTTCTCTCTGGGTGAAATGGCACATTCTCCATCAGGGACCCCCCTTGGTGGAGGTAAAGGTCTAATCAGGTCCTTCCAGCCATCTAAAGTCCATTTACACATGCCATTCCTTCTAAACAGCAGGAGACCTGTCCTGTATGAAATGTACAGCACACAAATGCCTCACCAAGGTAAGCTAAGCCATGGATGGAAGCGCCTGCTGGCATTACTCTGCAGGGTTATGGAATATGATCCTATCTGATTGGTCTATGCACTAATACATGCATCAATCACAACTGCCTATATGTAGGCCTATTAAGATTAAGCAGTTGGATGCCCCCCAAAAAGTAGTTCCTGTGAACGACAAATTTTTGTCATTAAGCTAACAGACCAATGAGCTTTGTGAGGAAAGGTGTCTGGTCTGTGTGTGCTCTCAACCATTCCCTTTCAAAGCCACGTGCGTTCCAACCAAATTAATTGCATTTTATGACAAATTGTGATTAATTCTCGTCTTGGCAGGAGACCAAGACAAATCCTTCTCTTTTGAATACTTCAATGCATTTCTGGAGTCATTCAGTCTACTGCATGTGGAATGTGATGGTATTTTCACAGAGAAAAACATTACAGATACGTTTTTTTATCAATAGAAATGGATTACTCCCTGGAATAGCAGTAACTCTCAGTTGTAATTCTGCATGTGATTTTATTCTGAAATGTGACCGATGGTAATCCTGCTGCTTGTCTACTGTTTCACCTCAGTGGTGTGAATACAATGTGCCAGTCCCATCACATCCCTGTGGTGGAGCTCTCAGCACCATGTCTCTCTAAAAGGTCAGGCCTTTGGGTGCTAAATATCCGGATCCTTGGGTGGAAACAGATGGGTGGAAACAGAGCCCCCACACCCACCACCAACCTACATCCCCCGGCTCAAACAGCCTGGCGATGACAACCAGAGAGGGTCTCTTCTCCTACGGAGTCCCCTCCTAACCTCAGTGTCCTCCACCAGCCTCCAACAGCCTGAAGCTGGGTTAGGTAGTATCAGATTAACAACGTCTCCTCCTCTTTGACTGGCTCTATAAATGATTTAGAGCTGCTGAGGGAGACGAGCAGCAGGGGAATGGTATAATATAGTGGAGGTGGTTGGGGAGGACTGGGCTGGCCATGCAGGGCACAACCCAGCTAAAACAGACTAATGCATTACCTGAAGCTGCTCTGTCTTCTTCTGTGGTACTGATGGATTATGCCGGGGCTCTGTACTCTTTGAGCTTTGTCTCGGTCTGCATACTCTCTAGATGGATCAAGGTATACACACTGTTCTCAGTTCAGTGACTATGGCCTAATGTGGACAGGCTCATAAGAGAGACGGTGCAGGATAATAGAGGGTAGTTTAACTCAGTGTAGGTCTTCTGTGTTCACTAGAGAAAGGAGATCCTTTAGAAATTAGTAGGGACAGGGTAAGGTGGCGTACTGCCCCGCTGCCCGCCAACTCTTCCTGAGTTGCAGACGCTCAAATATCTTTCATTTAGATCTACCGTGCTGCCTGGAATAGACTCCGTTAAACTCTGTTAGCTGCTGAGGCGTAGGATGAACAATATCCCACAGTACATTCAACCCTTAGTCTGATAGAATAATAGCCCCTTTCACAAGTCCCAATAAAATACCCTTTTTCACAAGCCCCAATAAAATACCCTTTTCACAAGTCCCAATAAAAGACCCTTTTTCACAAGTCCCAATAAAATACCCTTTTTCACAAGTCCCCATAAAATACCCTTTTTCACAAGTCCTAATAAAATACCCCTTTTCACAAGTCCCAATAAAATACCCCTTTTCACAAGTCCCATAAAATACCCTTTTTCACAAGTCCCAATAAAATACCCTTTTTCACAAGTCCCAATAAAAGACCCTTTTCACAAGTCCCAATAAAAGACCCTTTTTCACAAGTCCCAATAAAATACCCTTTTTCACAAGTCCCAATAAAATACCCTTTTTCACAAGTCCCAATAAAATACCCTTTTTCACAAGTCCCAATTAAAGACCCTTTTTCACAAGTCCCAATAAAATACCCTTTTTCACAAGTCCGAATAAAATACCCTTTTTCACAAGTCCCAATAAAATACCCTTTTTCACAAGTCCCAATAAAATACCCCTTTTCACAAGTCCCATAAAATACCCTTTTTCACAAGTCCCAATAAAAGCATATTTCACAAGTCCCATAAAATACCCTTTTCACAAGTCCCAATAAAATACCCTTTTTCACAAGTCCCAATAAAAGCATATTTCACAAGTCCCATAAAATACCCTTTTTCACAAGTCCCAATAAAAGCATATTTCACAAGTCCCATAAAATACCCTTTTTCACAAGTCCCAATAAAAGCATATTTCACAAGTCCCATAAAATACCCTTTTCACAAGTCCCAATAAAATACCCTTTTTCACAAGTCCCAATAAAATACCCTTTTTCACAAGTCCCAATAAAAGCATTTTTCACAAGTCCCAATAAAAGCATCTTTCACAAGTCCCAATAAAATATCCTTTTTCACAAGTCCCAATAAAAACATCTTTCACAAGCCCTGAAGTCTGATGGATAGAATTGGTCCTGGGCTGTTAAAGAGAGAACACAACAAAGATCTCTTATTCATCAGTTGATTTTGGGGGATAATTTATTACATTTAATTTTAGTCTAAATGTAACTGTGCATTCTACAAAATGATGTCTTGTCGACAGCGAGCATGAACGGGAAAAAAATCAAATCAAATCAGGCAAAATTTGTTTGGATTTTGAAGCTTGACCTTACTTGGCAGCCGGTCAAGAAAGAGGGCGGTGGTAGTAATACCACTAAATCTGCTCCTAGACCTGCTGTTAGACTAGGCTACCCCTTAACCCATTCCTCCTCTGACAAACTTTCACTGCAAATGCATTGCTAGGAAACAAATACTGTAATCACCCCCAGCAGAGCACCTGTGTGAAACATAGAGAGAATATGTAACTTTAGTTCATAGGCCAAGCCTTGATGCACTAACTAGGTCTCCTAGTTTACATCCTAGTCGGTCTGCTGACTGATAGTTATCACACCATCATCACTGCCAGCTCTCCTCTCATTAGCTGAATGAGCTGTCTGAAGAGGAGGAGGAGGAAAGGAACTGTGGTGGTGAAACTGGCTGGTTTGCTGATTGGTCGTCCCCCCCACCCCTCCGTCGCTAGCCGAGCTGGTCTATTCTGCTGCTTTCATTCCAGCAGCAGAGGAAAAGGAGCCTAGAAGACGCTGCGTTCCTTAGCCGACCCACCCGCACGTACAAACACACGTAACTGCATTGAGAACTCAAAGCGAGGGAGAGGGGGGCAGAGGCAGGCGAGAAGAAAGGAAGCGAACAAGGAAACAGGAGGAAGTTTCCTCCCGCATGTTTCCTCCCTCAATCTCCCTCTCTCTCTCCTTCCCTCTCTTTCTCTAAATGTAATTTAAAGGCTTGATTGGCATGGGAACCATGTTAACATTGCCAAAGCAAGTGAAGTAGATAATAAACAAAAGTGAAATAAACAATAACAATAAAAATTCACATTAAACATTACACTCACAAAAGTTTCAAAAGAATAGAGACATTTCAAATGCCATATTATGTGCAAATAGTTAAATATACAAAGGGAAACTAAATAAACATAAATATAGGTTGTATTTACAATGGAGTTTGTTCTTCACTGGTTGCCCTTTTCTTGTGGCAACAGGTCACAAATCTTGCTGCTGTGATGGCACACTGTGGACTTTCACCCAGCAGATATGGGAGTTTATCAAAATTTGTTTTTGTTTTTGAATTCTTTGTGGGTCTGTGTAATCTGAGGGAAATATGTGTCTCTAATATGATCATACATTGGGCAGGTTAGTGCAGCTCAGGTCCCACCTCATTTTATGGGCTCTCTTGAGGGCCAGGTCTTTCTCAATAGCAAGGCTATGTTCACTGAGTCTGTACATAGTCAAACATGTCCTTATTTTTGGGTCAGTCACAGTGGTCAGGTATTCTGCCACTGTGTACTCTCTGTTTAGGGCCAAATAGCATTCTAGTTTGCTCTGTTTTTTTGTTAATTCTTTCCAATGTGTCTAGTAATTATCTATTTGTTTTATCATGATTTGGTTGGGTCTAATTGTGTTGCTGTCCTGGGGCTCTGTTTGTGTTTGTGAACAGAGCCCCAGGACCAGCTTGCTTAGGGGATTCTTCTCCAGGTTCATCTCTCTGTAGGTGATGGCTTTGTTATGGAAGGTTTGGGAATCGCTTCCTTTTAGGTGGTTGTAGAATTTAACGGCTCTTTTCTGGATTTTGATAATTAATGGGTATTGACCTAATTCTGCTCTGCATGCATTATTTGGGGGTTTACAATGTACACTTAATGTACAATTCTGCCTGCAGAGTCTCAATTTGGTGTTTGTCCCATTTTGTGAATTCTTGGTTGGTGAGCAGACCCCAGACCTCACAACCATAAAGGGCAATGGGTTCTATAACTGATTCAAGTATTTTTGCCCGGTCCTAATTGGTATGTCAAATGTTATCTTCCTTTTGATGGCATAGAAGGCCCTTCTTGCCTTGTCTCTCAGATCGTTCACAGCTTTGTGGAAGTTACCTGTGGTGCTGATGTTAAGGTTGAGTTAGGTATCGTTTTTTGTGTGCTCTAGGGCAACGGTATCTACATGGAATTTGTATTTGTGGTCCTGGCAACTGGACCTTTTTTTGGAACACCATTATTTTTGTCTTACTGAGATTTACTCTCTCCCAATGTCCCTCCCTCCCTCCAAGCCAGGCAGCATTTTAAAATGTATCACGTTTTGTGGTTTCACAACTCACTGTCCTCTCTCTTCTATCTATCTCTTCTCTCTCTTCTACCGATCTATCCCTCTAACTCAATCTATCCTTCTCTCTCGATCTATCCCTCTCTCTCAATCTATCACTCTCTCTTGATCTACCCTCTCTCTCTCGAACTATCCATCTCTCTCTCGATCTATCCCTCTCTCTCTCGATATATCCCTCTCTCTCGATCTACCCCTCTCTCTCAATCTACCCCCCTCTCTCTCTCTCTCTCGATCTATCCCTCTCTCTCGATCTACCCCTCTCTCTCTCTCGATCTACCCCTCCCTCTCGATCTACCCCTCTCTCTCTCTCTCGATCTACCCCCCCCTCTCTCTTTCTCTCTCTCTCTCGATCTATTCCTCTCTCTCGATCTACCCCTCTCTCTCTCTCTCTCTCGATCTACCCCTCTCTCTCTCTCTCGATCTATCCCTCTCTCTTGATCTACCCCTCTCTCTCTCGATCTACCCCTCTCTCTCTCTCTCTCTCTCTACCCCTCTCTCTCTCTATCTCGATCTATCCATCTCTCTCGATCTACTCCTCTCTCTCTCAATCTATCCCTCTCTTTCTCTCGATCTACCCCTCTCTCTCGCTTGATCTATCCATCTTTCTCTCGATCTATCCATCTTTCTCTCTCGATCTATCCCCCTCTCTCGATCTACCCCTCTCTCTCTCTCTCGATCTATCCATCTCTCTCTCGATCTATCCCTCTCTCTTGATCTATCCATCTCTCTCTCGATCTATCCCCCTCTCTCGATCTACCCCTCTCTCTCGATGTATTCCTCTCTCTCTCTCGATCTATCCCTCTCTCTCTCAATGTATCCCTCTCTCTCTCTCGATCTATCCCTCTCTCTCTCGATCTATCCCTCTCTCTTGATCTATCCATCTCTCTCTCGATCTATCCCTCTCTCTCGATCTACCCCTCTCTCTCGATGTATCCCTCTCTCTCTCGATCTATCCCTCTCTCTCTCGATGTATCCCTCTCTCTCTCTCGATCTATCCCTCTCTCTCTCGATCTATCCCTCTCTCTCTCAATGTATCCCTCTCTCTCTCGATCTATCCCTCTCTCTCTCTCGATATTTCCCTCTCTCTCTCGATCTATCCCTCCCTCGCTCTATCTATCTCTCTCTCTCTTGATCTATCCCTCTCTCTCCATCTATCCATCTCTCTCCATCTATCCATCTCTCTCTCGATTTATCCATCTCTCTCTCTCTCGATCTATCCATCTCTCTCTCTCGATCTATCCCTCTCTCTCATCAGCCCTGGTATCGGGGAGGTGTGTCAGTGTGTCTGCTGGTATTGGGGAGGTGTGCTGTAGCAGCAAAACAGACAGGTGGGCAGCAGCTCCTCTGGCTGCCATGGCGACAGGAACAGTGCTAAGCGACCTACACCGGCGCTATGTTAAGCCACAACTTTCCCCCTGCCTGTCTGGCTAAATCTGATGACACACACAACACAAGCCATGAAGGGCACACGGACACCGCAGCACACCCGTCCGACCCTTTGAAATGTGTCATTGGCCTTTGCAGGTCACCAGATACCCATTCTGACAGCTGAATCATGAGAAGAGCCTCGGCAACACTAAAGAGGGGGACTTAATTTCACTTATCATCTTATCATCAGCATGTAAAAAGCCCATTCATTCTGCTGGTGTCTGTAATGTTGTAATATGTTCAAATATGTTACTGGTGGTCGGTCATATTTTTTCATGGCTTTAACCACTCAGCGTGGAGAATACATTATGCACCTCGAGCTCCTACATTTCCCGCAGTTATCAATTTGGTTATTGATTTAATTCATTAGACAAAGTGCTCTCTTCCAGACCCTTAAGCACACAGTCTTCCTCTCCACTCCTCACGACCATTTTACAGCATTGCTATTCACCACCAGGCCCCTCAAAAAGCGTGTGGTAATCTCCATTACTTCAGCTGTCCCAAAGCTGTAACTCACCCACTGTCTGAAGGCTCAGCAACTTATAGAAGGGGCCTGCCTCTCTTCTTCCCAAAAAAACTGGCAACCTTTAGCATAGATGGGGGACGTTTCATATTGGGCAACAAATGGAGCAAGGTCCATAAGTCTAAAGATGCTTTAGGTCCAAGTCCAGTGTGAGCAAAGCTCTTCATCACCTCTTCCCATAGTGTAGTGGACTGCTAGCTTTCACTTTCTAACCTTGGTTCAGGTTTATCAGATGAGGACTTTGTCTACAATCAGTGGCCTCAGAGGGACTTTTACTATGTTGGCTAGTTCCATGAACAAGGTCCAGGCTGATGTAAAGTGGCAAGGTAGCCTAGTGGTTAGAGCGTTGGACTAGCAACTGAAAGGTTGCAAGTTTGACTCCCTGAGCTGACAAGGTACAAATCTGTCGTTCTGCCTCTGAACAGGCAGTTAACCCACTGTTCCTAGGCCTTCATTGAAAATAAGAATATGTTCTTAACTGCCTTGCCTAGTAAAAAGCATGCTTTTCAGGGATGAATTAACATAATTAAGTAACATCACTGAGCCTCTCACCTTAAAATACCATCTTTCCTGTAAATTCAGCAAAAAAGAAGCAGCCCTTTTTCAGGACCCTGTCTTTAAAAGATAATTGGTGAAAATCCAAATAACTTCACACATCTTTATTGTAAATGGTTTAAATACTGTTTTCCGAGCATAAACAATTAATGAACATGCATTTGTCGTTAAGACACTAACAGCTTACAGACAGTAGGCAATTATGGTCACAGTTATGAAAACTTGGGACACTAAAGAGGCCTTTCTACTGACTCTGGAAAAACACCAAAATAAAGATGCCCAGGATGTCACGGTCATCCTCCTCTTCATCTGAAGAGGAGAGGTGAAAAGGATCAGAGGACCAATATGCGGCGTGTTAAGTGTCCATGGTAAATCTTTAATAAAGAAAGTACTGACACTGCATACAAAACAATAAACAAATAACGACCGTGAAGCTACAAATGAGACCTGTGCTGACACAAGCCACTAACATAGACAATCACCCACAAACAAACAGTGCAACCCAGGCTACCTAAGTATGATTCTCAATCAGAGACAACTAATGACACCTGCCTCTGATTGAGAACCATACTAGGCCCGAAACATAGAAATGCCCCAAAACATAGAAAAACAAACATAGACTGCCCACCCAACTCACGCCCTGACCATACTAAATAAATACACAACAAAGGAAATAAAGGTCAGAACGTGACAGTACCCCCCCCCAAAGGTGCGGACTCCGGCCACAAAATCTTGACCTATAGGGGAGGGTCTGGGTGGGCGTCTGTCCGCGGTGGCGGCTCTGGCGCGGGACGCGGACCCCACTTCGCCATTGTCTTAGTCCGCCTCATTGTCCGCCTCTGTGGCTTCCTAATCATGGCCACTCTTCTTAATGGACAGAGGGGTAGCTCGGGACAGAGGGGCGGCAGCTCGAGACAGGTGGTCCTGTCTGTCCGGGACAGAGCGGCGGCTGCTCGGGACAGAGGGGCGGCTGCTCGGGACTGAGGGGCGGCTGCTCGGGACATAGGGGCTCCAGCAGCAGCGCCGGACAGGCGGGGGGCTCCGGCAGCAGCGCCGGACAGGCGGGAGACTTCGGCAGCAGCGCCGGACAGGCGGGAGACTCCGGCAGCAGCGCCGGACAGGCGGGAGACTCCGGCAGCAGCGCCGGACAGGCGGGAGACTCCGGCAGCAGCGCCGGACAGGCGGGAGACTCCGGCAGCAGCGCCGGAAAGACAGGACCACCTGCAGGGAGGAGACAGAGAGACAGCCTGGTGCGTGGGGCTGCCACAGGAACCACCAGGCTGGGGAGACCTCCAGGAGGCTTGGTGTTAGGAGGAGGCACCTGAAGGACCGGGCTGTGGGGGAGCACTGGAGCTCTGGTGCGCAACCTTGGCACCACTTCCCCAGGCTGGACAACCACTCTAGCCCGGACCCTCCAGAGTGCAGGCACAGGTTGAACCGGGCTGTGGGTAAGCACGGGGGATCTAGTGCTTACTACACGCACCTCTCCCTTAGGCTCCATTCCCACATTCGCCCGGCACGAGCGGAGCGCAGGCAGAGGACGCACTGCACCCTCCCAACACCCCGGAGACACAGCACGCAGAGCCGGCGCAGGACACCCTGGAACAAAACTGCGTACCGGCGACCAGACCCACTGAGCAGGCACCATACGCCCTGGCTCGATGCCCGCACTCGCATGACACTCTCGGGGGGCTGTCCTATAGCGCACCGGGCTATGGACACATACTGGTGACACCGTGCGCTTAACCGCATAACACGGTGCCTGACCAGTAACGCGCTGCTTATAATAAGCACGAGGAGTGAGCGCAGGTCTGCTACCTGGCTTAGCTCCACCCCTCGTGTGCCCCCCCAAAAATTTTTTGGGGGGGCTGTCTCTCGTACCTGTCGCACTGCCGTGCTGCCTCCTCATATCGCCGCCGCTCAGCTTTTGCTGCCTCCAGCTCTGCTTTGGGGCGGCGATATTCCCCAGCCTGTGCCCAGGGTCCCTCTCCGTTCAGTATCTCCTCCCATGTCCAGGAGTCCTGTGTTACCGGCCGCTGTTGTTGCTGCTGTCGTCGCTGTCTTTTACCACGCCGCTTGGTCCTTGGTTGGTGGGTGTTCCTGTCTTCATGTTTGCACCAGATAGGGCTGTTTTGAGTTCTCACGTTTATTGTTTTCGTTAGTTTATTCATGTATAGCGTCTTCATTAAAAACCATGAATAACCACCGCGCTGCGTTTTGGTCTGCCTCTCCTTCACCACAAGAGAACCGTTACACAGGATCCCTGCTCATCTGTGTGAACGTGCCTTAGGCATGCTGCAAGGAGGCATGAAGACTGCAGATGTGGCCAGGGCAATAAATTGCAACGTCCGTACTGTGAGACGCCTAAGACAGCACTACAGGGAGACAGGACGGACAGCTGATCGTCCTCGCAGTGGCAGACCACGTGTAACAACACCTGCACAGGATTGGTACATCCGAAAATCACACGTGCGTGACACGTACAGGATGGCAACAACAACTGCCTGAGTTACACCAGGAATGCACCATCCCTCCATCAGTTCTCACAATGTCCGAAATAGGCTGAGAGAGGCTGGACTGAGGGCTTGTAGGCCTGTTGTAAGGCAGGTCCTCACCAGACATCACTGGCAATAACGTAGCTGGACCAGACAGGACTGGCAAAAAGTGCTCTTCACTGACGAGTTGCAGTTTTGTCTCACCAGCGATGATGGTTGGATTCGCATTTATCTTCAAAGGAATGAGCGTTACACCGAGGCCTGTACTCTGGAGCGGGTTCGATTTGGAGGTGGAGGGTCCGTCATGGTCTGGGGCGGTGTGTCACAGCATCATCAGACTGAGCTTGTTGTCATTGCAGGCAATCTCAACGCTGTGTGTTACAGGGAAGACATCCTCCTCCCTCATGTGGTACCCTTCCTGCAGGCTCATCCTGACATGACCCTCCATCATGACAATGCCACCAGCCATACTGCTCATTCTGTGCGTGATTTCCTGCAAGACCGGAATGTCAGTGTTCTGGCCACCAAAGAGCCCGGATCTCAATCCCATTGAGCACGTCTGGGACTTGTTGGATGTGAGGTTGAGGGCTAGGGCCATTCCCCCCAGAAATGTCCGGGAACTTGCAGGTGCCTTGGTGGAAGAGTGGGGTAACATCTCACAGCAAGAACGGGCAAATCTGGTGCAGTCCATGAGGAGGAGATGCACTACAGTACTTAATGCAGCTGGTGGCCACACCAGATACTGACTGTACCTTTTGATTTTGACCCCACCCCTTGTTCAGGGCCACATTATTCAATTTCTGTTAGTCACATGTCTGTGGAACTTGTTCAGTTTATGTCTCAGTTGTTGAATCTTATGTTCATACAAATATTTCCACGTGTTAAGTTTGCTGGAAATAAACATAGTTGACAGTGAGAGGACGTTTCTTTTTTTGCTGAGTTTAGTTTTTTTGTGTTGCCAACGTAGTGGTGCGCACACGAAATGATCTTGCACATACTGGGAGACAAATAATACAAGAGAATTCTCCATACCACCACGCTGTCTCGCCAAAACAATGACGTGATTAGAATGTTAACATAACTGGAACGAGCTGTGGCTCAAAGCAGCCCCAAACGTTTTCAGTAAGACATTCACGCTTGCCATACATAATTGAAATATCAAGTCAACATTTTGTCAATAACATTGCTTGTGAACTTCAGAAATATAACGATTTGACACTTTGGTTAAAGGCAAGTACAAACGCATACTAGTAGTATTCATGGCTCCTGTTGGAGAGTCTACACATTCTGGGTGATGTGAAACAACGACATCATCTCACTGGCTTCTTCTCTGGCGAGCTCTCATTGGCTACTGCTGATCACCGTTCTCAAAACTTGTTGTTGCACATCTCACACTACAAGAGCATTGCAGATTTTGTGCCGATAAAATTCAAACACGTTTGAAAATAATCGGGACATCTGGGACTGCTAAAAGACGGGATTGGTAGCCCTCAGATTGGGTCTCTGACCAGTTCACATTAAACAAGCATGGGTGACGGCTGCACGCCACAAGTACGCAACGACATGGGGATTTTGCCTACGATCTCAAAAACTTGTCTTGGACTGCTAGATCAGGGTGAACCCCAGCTTAAGAGTGTCTTTCAGGTGCTCTCTCTCTGTCTCACACACACAAGAACACACACACGGACAGAGACTGAGATAGGAGGGAAGGGAGCACATGTGTGCCTGAGGTTTAATAATCCAGAGGGGGGGATGTTAGAGGGATCTGTGAGCTCACAGAAGATGCCCTTCCCTCTTTCACAGCCTATCCAATCCATCACTGTCAAGGTCCACCTCACTGAGAGGACAGTACAGGCAGATGGAGCTACAACAGTCTCCGTGCTCACCAGCCCCCAGTAGCAGCTTACCTACTCAAATACAAGGCTGTTAGCATGTTTGTGAGCAGAGAGAGAAAGAAAGAGAGAGAGAGAGAGAGAGAGAGAGAGATAGAGAGAGAGAGAGAGAGAGAGAGAGAGAGAGAGAGAGAGGGGGAGAGTATGTGATAATAAATCCATGGTTATTGTTTTACTGGTCACATACTCTGGCAAGAGTCATGAATGCTTAATGCCGACATGCATCATCTCTCATATCTCACCTCTCCCCTACTTCCTATTCCTATGATGTACTAGATGGTTTCATGTTATTTTATTCATATGATGTACTAGATGGTTTCATGTTATTTTATTCCTATGATGTACTAGATTGTTTCATGTTATTTTATTCCTATGATGTGGTAGATGGTATCATGTTATTTTATTCATATGATGTACTAGATGGTTTCATGTTATTTTATTCCTATGATGTGGTAGATGGTATCATGTTATTTTATTCCTATGATGTACTAGATGGTTTCATGTTATTTTATTCATATGATGTACTAGATGGTTTCATGTTATTTTATTCCTGTGATGTGGTAGATGGTATCATGTTATTTTATTCCTATGATGTACTAGATGGTTTCATGTTATTTTATTCCTATGATGTACTAGCTGGTTTCATGTTATTTTATTCCTATGATGTACTAGCTGGTTTCATGTTATTTTATTCCTATGATGTACTAGATGGTTGCATGTTATTTTATTCATATGATGTACTAGATGGTTTCATGTTATTTTATTCCTATGATGTGGTAGATGGTTTCATGTTATTTTATTCCTATGATGTACTAGATTGTTTCATGTTATTTTATTCCTATGATGTGGTAACTGGTTTCATGTTATTTTATTCCTATGATGTACTAGATTGTTTCATGTTATTTTATTCCTATGATGTGGTAGCTGGTTTCATGTTATTTTATTCCTATGATGTGGTAGCTGGTTTCATGTTATTTTATTCCTATGATGTGGTAGCTGGTTTCATGTTATTTTATTCCTATGATGTACTAGATGGTTTCATGTTATTTTATTCATATGATGTACTAGATGGTTTCATGTTATTTTATTCCTATGATGTGGTAGATGGTATCATGTTATTTTATTCCTATGATGTGGTAGATGGTTTCATGTTATTTTATTCCTATGATGTGGTAGCTGGTTTCATGTTATTTTATTCCTATGATGTGGTAGCTGGTTTCATGTTATTTTATTCCTATGATGTGGTAGCTGGTTTCATGTTATTTTATTCCTATGATGTACTAGATGGTTTCATGTTATTTTATTCCTATGATGTGGTAGCTGGTTTCAAGTTATTTTATTCCTATGATGTGGTAACTGGTTTCATGTTATTTTATTCCTATGATGTGGTAGCTGGTTTCATGTTATTTTATTCCTATGATGTGGTAACTGGTTTCATGTTATTTTATTCCTATTATGTGGTAGCTGGTTTCATGTTATTTTATTCCTTTGATGTGGTAGATGGTATCATGTTATTTTATTCCTATGATGTACTAGATGGTTGCATGTTATTTTATTCCTATGATGTGGTAGATGGTTTCATGTTATTTTATTCCTATGATGTGGTAACTGGTTTCATGTTATTTTATTCCTATGATGTACTAGATGGTTTCATGTTATTTTATTCCTATGATGTGGTAGATGGTATCATGTTATTTTATTCCTATGATGTCTAGCTGGTTTCAAGTTATTTTATTCCTATGATGTGGTAACTGGTTTCATGTTGTAATGTTATTCCTATGATGTGGTAGCTGGTTTCATGTTATTTTATTCCTATGATGTACTAGCTGGTTTCATGTTATTTTATTCCTATGATGTACTAGCTGGTTTCATGTTGTAATTTTATTCATATGATGTGGTAACTGGTTTCATGTTGTAATTTTATTTCTATGATGTACTAGCTGGTTTCATGTTATTTTATTCCTATGATGTACTAGCTGGTTTCATGTTATTTTATTCCTATGATGTACTAGCTGGTTTCATGTTATTTTATTCCTATGATGTACTAGATGGTTGCATGTTATTTTATTCATATGATGTACTAGATGGTTTCATGTTATTTTATTCCTATGATGTGGTAGATGGTATCATGTTATTTTATTCCTATGATGTACTAGATGGTTTCATGTTATTTTATTCCTATGATGTACTAGCTGGTTTCATGTTATTTTATTCCTATGATGTACTAGCTGGTTTCATGTTATTTTATTCCTATGATGTACTAGATGGTTGCATGTTATTTTATTCATATGATGTACTAGATGGTTTCATGTTATTTTATTCCTATGATGTGGTAGATGGTATCATGTTATTTTATTCCTATGATGTGGTAGATGGTTTCATGTTATTTTATTCCTATGATGTGGTAGCTGGTTTCATGTTATTTTATTCCTATGATGTGGTAGCTGGTTTCATGTTATTTTATTCCTATGATGTGGTAGCTGGTTTCATGTTATTTTATTCCTATGATGTACTAGATGGTTTCATGTTATTTTATTCCTATGATGTGGTAGCTGGTTTCAAGTTATTTTATTCCTATGATGTGGTAACTGGTTTCATGTTATTTTATTCCTATGATGTGGTAGCTGGTTTCATGTTATTTTATTCCTATGATGTGGTAACTGGTTTCATGTTATTTTATTCCTATGATGTGGTAGCTGGTTTCATGTTATTTTATTCCTATGATGTGGTAGATGGTATCATGTTATTTTATTCCTATGATGTACTAGATGGTTGCATGTTATTTTATTCCTATGATGTGGTAGATGGTTTCATGTTATTTTATTCCTATGATGTGGTAACTGGTTTCATGTTATTTTATTCCTATGATGTACTAGATGGTTTCATGTTATTTTATTCCTATGATGTGGTAGATGGTATCATGTTATTTTATTCCTATGATGTCTAGCTGGTTTCAAGTTATTTTATTCCTATGATGTGGTAACTGGTTTCATGTTGTAATGTTATTCCTATGATGTGGTAGCTGGTTTCATGTTATTTTATTCCTATGATGTACTAGCTGGTTTCATGTTATTTTATTCCTATGATGTACTAGCTGGTTTCATGTTGTAATTTTATTCATATGATGTGGTAACTGGTTTCATGTTGTAATTTTATTTCTATGATGTACTAGCTGGTTTCATGTTGTAATTTTATTCCTATGATGTACTAGCTGGTTTCATTATATTGTATTCATATGATGTGGTAACTGGTTTCATGTTGTAATTTTATTCATATGATGTACTAGCTGGTTTCATGTTATTTTATTCATATGATGTGGTAACTGGTTTCATGTTGTAATTTTATTTCTATGATGTACTAGCTGGTTTCATGTTGTAATTTTATTGATATGATGTACTAGCTGGTTTCATTATATGTTATTCCTATGATGTCCTAGCTGATTTCATGTTATTTTATTCCTATGATGTCCTAGCTGATTTCATGTTATTTTATTCCTCTTATGTAATTTAATTCATATGATGTACAAGCTGGTTTCATGTTATTTTATTCAAATGATGTGGTAACTGGTTTCATGTTGTAATTTTATTCCTATGATGTACTAGCTGGTTTCATGTTATTTTATTCCTAT
This sequence comes from Oncorhynchus mykiss, assembly GCF_013265735.2. Lineage (NCBI taxonomy): Eukaryota > Metazoa > Chordata > Actinopteri > Salmoniformes > Salmonidae > Oncorhynchus > Oncorhynchus mykiss. The sequence continues at coordinate 22,821,494 of NC_050571.1, read as the reverse complement.
GATGTGGTAGCTGGTTTCATGTTGTAATTTTATTCATATGATGTGGTAGCTGGTTTCATGTTATTTTATTCCTATGATGTGGTAGCTGGTTTCATGTTGTACTTTTATTCCTATGATGTGGTAGCTGGTTTCATGTTGTACTTTTATTTCTATGATGTACTAGCTGGTTTCATGTAATTTTATTCATATGATGTACTAGCTGGTTTCATGTTATTTTATTCAAATGATGTGGTAACTGGTTTCATGTTGTCATTTTATTTCTATGATATGGTAACTGGTTTCATGTTGTAATTTTATTTATATGATGTGGTTTCATGTTATTTTATTCCTATGATGTACTAGCTGGTTTCATGTTATTTTATTCCTATGATGTGGTAGCTGGTTTCATGTTATTTTATTCCTATGATGTGGTAGCTGGTTTCATGTTGTAATTTCATTCCTATGATGTCCTAGCTGGTTTCATGTTGTTATTTAATTCCTATGATGTACTAGCTGGTTTCATGTTGTAATTTTATTCATATGATGTGGTAGCTGGTTTCATGTTGTAATTTTATTCATATGATGTGGTAGCTGGTTTCATGTTGTAATTTTATTCCTATGATGTACTAGCTGGTTTCATGTTGTAATTTTATTCCTATGATGTCCTAGCTGGTTTCATGTTATTTTATTCCTATTATGTAATTTAATTCCTATGTGTGGTAGCTGGTTTCATGTTACTGTATTCATATGATGTGGTAGCTGGTTTCATGTTGTAATTTTATTCCTATGATGTACTAGCTGGTTTCATGTTGTAATTTTATTCCTATGATGTGGTAGCTGGTTTCATGTTGTTATTTAATTCCTATGATGTCTTAGCTGGTTCCATGTTATTTTATTCCTATGATGTAATTTTATTCATATGATGTGGTAGCTGGTTTCATGTTGTTATTTAATTCCTATGATGTCCTAGCTGGTTTCATGTTATTGTATTCCTATGATGTAATTTAATTCCTATGATGTACTAGCTGTTTTCATGTTATTTTATTCCTATGATCTGGTAGCTGGTTTCATGTTATTTTATTCCTATGATGTGGTAACTGGTTTCATGTTATTTTATTCCTATGATGTGGTAACTGGTTTCATGTTATTTTATTCCTATGATGTGGTAGCTGGTTTCATGTTATTTTATTCCTATGATGTGGTAGCTGGTTTCATGTTATTTTATTCCTATGATGTGGTAGCTGGTTTCATGTTATTTAATTCCTATGATGTGGTAACTGGATTCATGTTATTTAATTCCTATGATGTGTTAACTGGTTTCATGTTATTTTATTCCTATGATGTACTAGCTGGTTTCATGTTATTCAATTCCTATGAAGTGGTAACTGGTTTCATGTTATTTTATTCTTGTGATGTGCTAGCTGGTTTCATGTTATCACAACCCCAGTAACCTCACAACCCCAGTAACCTCACAACCCCAGTAACCTCAGCAACCACAGTAACCTCAGCAACCCCATTAACCTCGCAACCCCAGTAACCTCGCAACCCCAGTAACCTCAGCAACCCCTGTAACCTCAGAAACCCCAGTAACCTCAGCAACCCCAGTAACCTCAGCAACCCCAGTAACCTCAGCAACCCCAGCAACCCCAGTAACCTTAGCAACCCCAGTAACCTCGCAACCCCAGTAACCTCGCAACCCCAGTAACCTCGCAACCCCAGCAACCCCACAAGCCCAGTAACCCCAGCAACCCCAGTAACCTTAGCAACCCCAGTAACCTCGCAACCCCAGTAACCTCGCAACCCCAGCAACCCCACAAGCCCACTAACCTCAGCAACCCCAGTAACCTCACAACCTCAGTAACCCCACAACCCCAGTAACCCCATAACCCCAGTAATCTTGCAACCCCAGTAATCTCAGCAACCCCAGTAACCTCGCGACCCCAGTAACCTCAGCAACCCCAGTAACCTCGCAACCCCAGTAACCTCGCAAACCCAGTAACCTCGCAACCCCAGTAACCTTAGCAACCCCAGTAACCTCGCAACCCCAGTAACCTCGCAACCCCAGTAACCTCAGCAACCCTCGTAACCTCAGCAACCCCAGTAACCTCAGCAACCCCAGTAACCTCACAACCCCAGTAACCTCAGCAACCCCAGTAACCTCACAACCCCAGCAACCCCAGTAACCTCAGCAACCCCAGTAACCTCAGCAACCCTCGTAACCTCAGCAACCCCAGTAACCTCAGCAACCCCAGTAACCTCAGCAACCTCAGTAACCTCACAACCCCACAAGCCCAGTGACCCCAGCAACCTCACAACCCCACAACGCCTTGTGTGTTGCCCCTGCCTCCTGTTCTGCTCCAAACTCCACCCATGTGCCTTACCTGGCCCACAGCCAATGCAATCAGCAGTGATGTCCTTGAGAGTCAAACAAAGTGAGGGATACATCTGTGACACATAATCACCGGGCTCCCAACCCATTGCTAAATCACCCCCACTGCGACCAAACCCTCAAAACGACAGTCAACAACACCCTCAAGACTTCTTCAATCTGATATTGACAGGGACATGGTCAACATGTGAATAAATGAGGGCAGATTTACACCATGCAACCATGTCCGAGTTACTACCCGAAGATCCCCACCCCCGGACAGAGACCCTCCTCCACGTGTCTGAGTGTGAGGACGTGTTTGTGTGTGTGTGTGTGTGTATGTGCTTGCGTGTTTATGTGTGTGTGCGCGCGCGCGTGTTTATGTGTGTGGCGCTGGCTGTGATAATGCACTGTAGAGAGGTGCATGTTTGACTGTGTGGGTGTCAGCCTCAGGAAGCCATCCTAACTCCATCTGTACCACAGAACACTGCGTGGGTGTCAGCCTCAGGAAGCCATCCTAACTCTCCTAACTCCATCTGTAACACAGAACACTGTGTGGGTGTCAGCCTCAGGAAGCCATCCTAACTCCATCTGTACCACAGAACACTGTGTGGGTGTCAGCCTCAGGAAGCCATCCTAACTCCATCTGTACCACAGAACACTGTGTGGGTGTCAGCCTCAGGAAGCCATCCTAACTCCATCTGTAACACAGAACACTGTGTGGGTGTCAGCCTCAGGAAGCCATCCTAACTCCATCTGTACCACAGAACACTGTGTGGGTGTCAGCCTCAGGAAGCCATCTTATCTCCATCTGTACCACAGAACACAGTGTGCATCCCTACATTTTCCCAATATTTTCTTATCCAAGTGGCTGACATTTGGGGCGCTTTTCATTACAGAGAGAAGAACACCACAGATGCCTGAGGGGGGATGGGGACAAGGCACGGCAGCCATTTGCTCACCTCACTCAAAGGATTTCCTTCAGGGCTCATCACCACGACTCACTCTGGACACAGTGGCTTAGCCTTAGCACTACTGACTGACATTCTGCCTAACAGTAACACCGCTTGCTAAATTAGCCTCTTGAATTCCACACTTTCACACAGAGACAGAATAGTACTAGAGACCTGGCAGTAACGTTGGACTGTTCATCTTTCCCCCTTACCATTTTGGACACCTGGGTGAAGTGGGCAAAAGAGCAGGTGGTGTCAATCAGAATAGCCGGTGTGGGAGGGAGCTTAATGAAATATGAGCAGATAACTGGGCTTAGTGCTTAAGGTCTTACTGTTCGAAGGGTTAAAAAAAAACATTCGGAATTACAGTACTGGTTTTAAATCCACTGCTGTTTTCCTGTATTTGCAGTTTTGCAGGCATTGTACTGTCGAAATTGAGTTATAAAGAAAAAAAACTCATATAGAAATGACCTGTCACATTTACCATTTAGTTGACAGATGGCAGACAGTCAGCTCTGCCTCGACACAACAACCCTAAAAAACATCTTCCTAACTTGACCAAATGAAAAAAACATCTTACTAGCTGACACAGTTGGCTGCCTTTCCCTTTGGAGACGAGACTTGAGTGGAGAAAGCAGTGAACCTAACATCATTTCACCATGTTGCTACAGTATGAGTAAATCATTGTGAGCAGATCTGTCTTTGGTGACGTGTTGGTTTGCGTTTCCATTTTTTCCAAGAGAAATCCAGTGGAATAACCCTGTTGAAACAACAGGGACTATGAGAACCATGTCAGTGAACTGTGTGGCCCAAACAGCACGTGACTGAACAGCTCACAGAGCACCCCGGCCATATTTGGTAGAAAACACCCATCTGAGTAAAACTGTGATGGAGAAAAGAGTCTGCTCTAGATCCTGCTAGGCTGCTTCCTCTATCGATCCCCTAACACCAGTCTAATCAAGACAAGCCCACTGACTGCATCAAAATTAGAGTTACACAAATCTGGCTTTTGTCAACCTACCAAAAAATAACAAAGATGGTGTGTGCCTGTGTGTGCATGCATGTGTGTCATCGGTGCAGCCTATCCTATCAGAGAGCAGCAGCTGCGGTTGAAAAGGACATGGGTGACTACAAAAGCACATGCGTTCCCTCATCAGAAAGGGCGCTAGTCCTTTGAACTTCACAGCTGTCCGATCAAAGAGCATCTTCCTTTGAGATTTCAACAAACAGCCCTGTCTCTGCCAGTCCCGCTATCGCACATATCCACGGCAATCACACAACACGAGCCGATACACATGTAGAAATCACATGCTTCACAAAGGTTACAATACAAGGTTGCAATGTGTACAAAATGGCCTCTCTCCATCAAACAACTGACCAATCAGCCTGTTACAAGTGTTTAACAAACTTTTTGACAAAATTGTGTTTGGTCCAATATAAAAGTTATTTAAAAAAAGACAAATAACAGACCTTCAGCATGCTTATAGGGAAGAGCACTCAACATGCTCAGCACTGGCACAAATTACTTATAATTGGGTGAAATAAACTGATAGTAAGAAGATTGTGGGAGCTGTTTTGTTAGACTTCAGTGCAGCATTTGATGTCAATGATCATAACCTATTGCTGAAAAAAACGTAGGTGTTACGGATTTGGATCCTGTGCCTTATTATGGATTCAGAGATACATATCTAATAGAACAAAGAGGATATTTGTGAATGGAAGCCTCTCTCATGTAAATTCAGTTGAGTGTGGTGTACCGCAGGGCAGCCGACTATGGCCATTATTGTTTTCTATTTTAACTCAAGCTAACAATAAAACCTGTTTAAAAAACAGATAAAATAACACCTTACTGCACAAAGGGGACAGTGGAGAGACACATCCATTTAATACATCTTGTATTGCAATTTGCACTGTACTATGTATTAGACCTAGATATGGTGTGTATGTACTGATATGTAGGCTATGTGTGACATTTTAAATGTATGTATTTCAGTCTTTGACTCAAAATGTTCTATACTATGTATATGTTTCATGTGGACACCAGGAAGAGTAGCTGATGCTTTTGCAGCGGCTAATGGGGATCCTAATAAATACCAAAACCTCTTTATCATTTTCTCAGAGCTATAGGGTACTATGTGGCTACTTGAAACTACTGCTTTACATTCTCAAGCTCTGCAGTACATGTTTAGCCATGCAGGCTCACATTGGCTCATATGGGGTGGCTGTATGCAGGCTAGGGTTTCTGTTAGCTGGCTTAGCCGGCTTATGAAAAAAAAACATTTTTTTAAAAGAACTAAGCAGATATGTCTGCTCCAGGCAGACATGCAGCGCTAGAAACTTGTTTTCTGGGGAAGTTAACAGTAAATAATACATGGCTGTGAAGCTCATTCGGCCAGTACTGTTAATCACTGCATCATGTTCCTGCTGTCAGCGGACTGTGTGACGCTGTATCCTCTGTTCCACTGTTCCTGTGGCAGAGATAAGAGGAAAGGTAGATGAGAGGGAACAGTGGAGGGACTGTGAAAGAGAGGTCCTGGAGGACTGGCCAGGCATGATGATAAGTGGAGACACACACCAGGTGATCCATCTCCATGCCTTTCTCTCCTCTCCAGTCCTGATCCCATCCCACCTCATGTCATCCATCAGGAGGTGTCCACCCACTGACTAGGTGTCCCCCGTGGCAGCGCACAGAGAAGAGAAGAGAGCTGGCCTTGGTGGAGGAGAGAAACATACCTTCACATCTCAGTAACCCTGCAGGACACCAGAGGTCCAGTAGGGGTGTGTGCTCTGTGCTGCTGATGCTCTGCTGTCATTTACAGCCATGCTACTCCACTAATGGAAGCCCCCAGCAGTGGCACACACGACGCACACATGACTGATGTGCGTCTTTGATGAAAGCTAGGGGTTTGCCAGTGACATATAGAGAAAACAGACCTCTGTACCTGCTGGGCAAATACCAGAGGAATGGTGCGCTGAAAAATGAATTGGCGTTTTGTCTAAGACTATGTCAAAGTAAGTGCTGCTTGAGAATATTTCAGGAGCAGGAGTGGGAGTCAGCCGGCATTACAGTACAGCGCTGGGTTTTGTCACAGTGTGAATTAGTGGGTGTTTATCAGGAAGTGTAGGATGTACTTACAGAAGGCTCACTGCTAGACGAGTAGAGGATGGCTTACATAATTAGAGTCGTTGGCTAATCCGACAGAAATGCAACACGACTGGCCTCACATTCATGGAAATAGATTGTGAAACGTGAAAAGTTCATGCCGATGTAGTAACTTGGCCCTTGACCTACTCTAGGGATAAATAGGTTAAACTTTTGCATGAGTGAATTTTTTCATGTATTTCAATATGTGTTGCTGGTATGACTTGTTCCTTCATCTGGGCTGTTTTGCAAAGAACACAGTGCTAGAACATTCTAGAAAAACTTCCCCTGCAGGTCTTAAACAATTCCAGCTCTATTCAGCTTTGTTTTGTACCAAACTTAAGGCTAACTGGCATGAAAAAAATGGCCCAGTGTGCCTCTCTAATGACCCTTCAGATAGAGAGAGACACCCCTCTGAAAGCATTCAGTCCTCACTATGACCCATCACTATCAACACACCATCCTGGTGACACCACCCAAACACTGCCCCAACATAAAAGGACAACTCCAGCAGCCTCCACACGGCCGACTCCTAAGTAGGCAGGATTGTCAGTGATACCGCGGCTTGGCCGAAGCCTCTATTACATGGCCTTTTGAGTCCCCGGTGAGGTGGCATTCCCTGCCATACTGTCGTCAAATAGGGCTGGGCTTTAACATGAGCCATCTGAAGAACACACATCAGACCAGGCTGCTGAGGAGATCCAACTCAGTCCCGTGACTTCATTCACTTCATTGCATCTACATAGTTACTGACAAAGGAAAACTGAAATGGCTTAGCATTAAACGGCTCTTCCCAGACATTTTTACACCTTCCTCATTTCTATACTTGCAGCCAGCCAGAGACCTTGTCCCTTTATCTAAACTAGAGGTCGACCGATTATGATTTTTCAACGCCGATACCGATACTGATTATTGGAGGACCAAAAAGGGCCGATACTGATTAATCGGCCGATTTTTTAAAAATGTATTTGTAATAATGACAATTACAACAATACTGAATTAACACTTATTTTAACTTAATATAATACATCGATAAAATCAATTTAGCCTCAAATTAATAAAGAAAAATTTTCAATTTGGTTTAAATAATGCAAAAATAAAGTGTTGGAGAAGAAAGTAAAAGTGCAATATGTGCCATGTAAGAAAGCTAACGTTTAAGTTCCTTGCTCAAAACATGAGAACATATGAAAGCTGGTGGTTCCTTTTAACAGTCTTCAATATTCCCAGGTAAGAAGTTTTAGGTTGAAGTTATTATAGGACTATTTCCCTCTATACCATTTGTATTTCATTAACCTTTGACTATTGGATGTTCTTATAGGCACTTTAGTATTGCCAGTGTAACAGTATAGCTTCCGTCCCTCTCCTCGCTCCTCCCTTGGCTTGAACCAGCAACACAACGACAACAGCCACCACATCGAAGCAGTGTTACCCATGCAGAGCAAGGGAAACAACCACCCCAAGGCTCAGAGTGAATGAAGTTTGAAACGCTATTAGCGCGCGCTAACTAGCCAGCCATTTCACTTCGGTCACACCAGCCTCATCTCGGGAGTTGATAGGTTTGAAGTTATAAACAGCGCAATGCTTGAGGCACAACGAAGAGCTGCTGGCAAAACGCATGAAAGTGCTGTTTGAATGAATGTTTATGCGCCTGCTTCTGCCTACCACCGCTCAGTCAGATAGTTAGATACTTGTATGCTCAGTCAGATTATATGCAACACAGGACACGCTAGATAATATCTAGTAATATCATCAACCATGTGAAGTTAACTAGTGATTATGATTGATTGTTTTTTATAAGATAAGTTTAATGCTAGTTAGCAACTTACCTTGGCTTACTGCATTCGCGTAACAGGCAGTCTCCTTGTGGAGTGCAACGAGAGAGAGGCAGGTCGTTAGCTGACAAGGTGAAAATCTGTCTTTCTGCCCCTGAACGAGGCAGTTAACCCACCGTTCCTAGGCGGTCATTGAAAATAAGAATGTGTTCTTAACTGACTTGCCTAGTTAAATAAAGATAAAATGTGTAAAAAAAATAATAATCGGCAAATCAGCGCCCAAAAATACCGATTTTGATTGTTATGAAAACTTGAAATCGGTTAATCGGTAGACCTCTAGTGTGTGTGTGTGTGTGTGTGTGTGTGTGTGTGTGTGTGTGTGTGTGTGTGTGTGTGTGTGTGTGTGTGTGTGAGTTCACCTGTCTGCGTCACACAATCCCAATAGAAATCTGACTGGCTCAATGCTTATCTGTTTCCTCAGTAAAATGAGACCACTCTCCAGTGGGAGTCTGAAACTTCAGATGCCCTGCCTTCAGAATGTTGTTGAGCCTGATGATGCACTGATAACAGAATAGACTGCTTCTCATTTATTCAAAGAATAACATGCAAATTAAGCTGCAGTCGATCCAATGAGTTTGATCCTGCTTGCTTGTGTAAAAGGAGACGGCTTAAAATAATTTCAGGCCAGGCAGCAGAGCATCATGGGAAGCACTGAAAAGCACAAAGAGTGCTGTGGAGGTACATGAAAGGATGCATGCTAAAGGAGAGAGAGAGGGAGAGAGAGAGAGAGAGAGTGAGAGAGAGTGAGAGAGAGAGAGAGAGAGAGAGAGAGTGAGAGAGAGAGAGTGAGAGAGAGAGTGAGAGAGAGAGAGAGAGAGTGAGAGAGAGAGAGAGTGAGAGAGAGAGAGAGTGAGAGAGAGAGAGAGAGAGAGAGAGAGTGAGAGAGAGAGAGTGAGAGAGAGAGAGAGAGTGAGAGAGAGAGAGCGAGCGAGAGAAACATTCTGTGGAGTGGGCAGAATTCAAGACTTTGACAAGGAACAGAACTGACTCCAAAACATTCTCTGGTGATTGCTAAAAATGTGCCCATTGGCATCGAACAACAACCAGGGCCCAGAGTAGACCTTGTCTAAAGCAGTTAACTCACTTTTCCCTCTGTGGCTGGAGACACGGGCATTAGAGGACCGAGACAGTCCTTTATCACAGGATCACACTTCTGCCGTGAAGATAGAAAGGTTTAACTAAGGCTTCGTAGTTTATAGTGGGGCAGAAACTGCAAGATGCAGGTCCCCAGGTGCATAGTGGGGTCTGAGCAAGTGAGCATGTTAGTCAACAGTCAAGTGCAGCAATTTGGAGATGTCACTGAGCTCTGTCAAGTTCCATATCAGTCAAAGTTAAGACATACAGTGCATTGGGAAAGTATTCAGACCCATCTACTTTTTCCAAATTTTATTATGTTACAGCCTTATTCTAAAATTGAGGAGTTATTTTTCCTCATCAAATTACACACAATACCCCATAATGACAAAGCAAAAACAGTCTAGACATTTTTGCAAATGTTTTAAAAATAAAGAACTGAAATATCACATTTACATAAGTATTCAGACCCTTTACACAATACTTTATTGAATCACCTTTGGCAGCGATTACAGCCTTGAGTCTTCTTTGTTTTGATGCTACAAGTTTGGCACACCTGTATTTGGGGAGTTTCTTCCATTCTTCGAGGGCAGATCCTCAAGCTCTGTCAGGTTGGGTGGGGAGTGTTGCTGCACAGATATTTTCAGGTCTCTCCAGAGATGTTCGATCGGGTTCAAGTCCGGGCTCTGGCTGGACCACTCAAGGACATTCAGAGACTTGTCCTGAAGCCACTCCTGCTTGGCTGTGTGCTTAGGGTCGTTATGCTGTTGGAAGGTGAACCTTAACCCCCATCTGAGGTCCTGAGCACTTTGGTGCAGGTTTTCATCAAGGATCTTTCTGTACTTTGCTCCATTCATCTTTGCCTCGATCCTGGCCAGTCTCCCAGTCCATGCCTCTGAAAAACATCCCCACAGCATGATGCTGCCACCACCACGCTTCACCATAGGGATGGTGCCAAGTTTCCTCCAGACGTGACGCTTGGCATTCAGACCAAAGAGTTCAATCTTGGTTTCATCAGAAGATAATCTTGTTTCTCATGCTCTGAGAGTCTTTAGGTGCCTTTTCGCAAACTCCAAGCGGTCTGTCATGTGCTTTTTACTGAGAAGTGGCTTCCGTCTGGCCTCTCTACCATAAAGGCCTGATTGGTGGAGTGCTGCAGAGATAGTTGTCCTTCTGGAGGTTTCTCCCATCTCCACAAAGGAACTCTAGAACTCTGTAAGAGTGACCATCGTTTCTTGGTCACCATCCTGACCAAGACCCTTCTCCCCCGATTGCTGAGATTGGCCGGGTGACCGTCTCTAGGAAGAGTCTTGGTGGTTCCAAACTTCTTCCATTAAAGAATGATGGAGGCCACTGTGTTCTTGGGGACCTTCAATGCTGCAGACATTTTTTGGAACCCTTCCCAAGATCTGTGCCGCGACACAATCCTGTCTCAGAGCTCTACAGACAATTCCTTTGATCTCATTGCTTGGTTTTTACTCTGACATGCTCTGTCAACTGTTGGACCGTATATAGACAGGTATGTGTCTTTCCAAATCATGTCCAATCAATTGAATTTACCACAGCTGGACTCCAATCAAGTTGTAGATGTCACGCCCTGACCTTAGTTCCTTTTTTATGTCTCTATTGTAGTTTGGTCAGGGCGTGAGTTGGGGTGGGCATTCTATGTGTTGTTCTATGTTTTTGTATTTCTGTATTTATTTATTTTAAATTTTTTTATAAGTTTGTAACGTAACAAAATGTTGAAAACAATCAAAGGGTCTGAATACTTTCTGAAGGCACAGTAGAGCTATAAATAAATAAATAGATGTTTTCTTACATACACTGGATAGGTACATTCAACGTGTTCGTTTACATCGTCAGTCATAGTAGTACGGCGCCCCTGGAGCAAATTAAGGATAAGTGACTTGCTCAAGGGTACATCGACAGATTTTGCACCTTGTCGGCTTGGGTATTCGATCCAGCGACCTTTCAGTTACTGGCCCAACGCCCTACTATATACCACATCATCCCAAGATGTTCAGCAAAAGGAGAGAGTCGTATTTAATTACATTTCTCTGTGTTAGTCAAGGTTGGGAATCCACAATTATACCAATGTCCTTGCATTTTCATGATACTATCAGGGGGATGTAGCTTACTAATAAGCATGTTGGAGGGAAGTCAACGTGTCGATAAACCTGTTCTATAGAGTCTTCACTGAGGATTGGAAGAGTGTTGCATTCTTTCTTTTCTTTATTTCCTTTTTTCAACAGAGTGAATCTGGTATGTTTTGAGGAGGAAATACTATTAGATGGGTTGATCTTAGTTGAAATCATGTGCAGATGGGACACTGGCTAACACCAGTTTAGACTAAATCTTACAGATTCCAGCCAAAGCTGTCACATAGCCAATAGTTAGCTTGCAATTTCAAAACAATGTGATAAAGTATGTCTGTTCCCCACACCTTCTCTCCTGTGCTGTAGTCAGTCAGTGGAATGTTCTGTCATTATTACTGTCATAGATGGGGAACAGGACAGGGTGTGAGAAAGGACAGATATGGAGTGGGGAAGAAGAGGTGAGAAGGTCGTTGTGACATGTGAGTAAAGCCTGTCAAGGTCGCGAATCAAAACCAGCCTCAGCTCCCAAGCTCCGGTCACGCAACCAATGCCTAAGCCTGCCAAGCTAAAAGTTCACTGTTAAACTAGGTCAGTGGCAGGGGTGTGCATGTGTGTGCGTGGGGAGGGGGGGGGGGGGGGGGGGGGGGGGGTTCTACCTACTGTTCACCTGTGATGCTGGGTGCCTTAATAGTGAACCAGCCATTGTTGTGGCCAAACAGCCTGGATAGAGACAACGGAAATGTAGATGTTGTGAGAAGTGAGAAGCCTGGCTGGCGGGAGGCCAGGTAATCAGAGAGTTTACAGAGCTACTAGTGAGCCTGGCCACCAATCAGATCCCTCCCCTCTCGTGTAATTCCCTAGCCAGCCCACCATGTGGTGGAACACTGTCCTGCTTTGTTGTCGTGGGAGGGCACAGAGTGGAATGTTTTTCACAAGTGTGCAGGTAGTGGCTTGCAGTGCACCTCTATTACGTAGTCCCCTGAACAGTTTCCATACACCCTCGTTTCCACCCTGCAGCAGCATTCCTGTTTACTACCTACCTACCTACCTGCTGCAGTCAGGTACTCAGGCCCTGGCCTTGCACCAGCAGCATTCCTGTTTACTACCTACCTACCTGCCGCCGTCAGGTACTCAGTCCCTGCCCTTGCACCAGCAGCATTCCTGTTTACTACCTACCTACCTGCTGCCGTCAGGTACTCAGTCCCTGGCCTTGCACCAGCAGCATTCCTGTTTCCTACCTACCTACCTGCTGCCGTCAGGTACTCAGTCCCTGGCCTTGCACCAGCAGCATTCCTGTTTACTACCTACCTACCTACCTGCTGCCGTCAGGTACTCAGTCTCTGGCCTTGCACCAGCAGCATTCCTGTTTCCTACCTACCTACCTGCTGCCGTCAGGTACTCAGGCCCTGGCCTTGCACCAGCAGCATTCCTGTTTACTACCTACCTACCTACCTGCTGCAGTCAGGTACTCAGGCCCTGGCCTTGCACCAGCAGCATTCCTGTTTACTACCTACCTACCTGCTGCCGTCAGGTACTCAGTCCCTGCCCTTGCACCAGCAGCATTCCTGTTTACTACCTACCTACCTACCTGCTGCCGTCAGGTACTCAGGCCCTGGCCTTGCACCAGCAGCATTCCCCAAGGTGTGACAACACTACACGGGTGTACTATTTGTTGTGAGTGTGTGTGCCAGGGACCCACGAAAGGTCACCACTATGGTAAGTTAACACAGCTCATAACACAGAGGCTAAGCTAACAGTCAGATCATGAGAAAGATGGTGATCTGGCTTGAACTCATGACTTAAGGGTCAGATCCCTTGTCTAGGGCAGTGAATACTAACTATGTTAAAATGGGACACAGCATCATGCTCAGGTTGCAGTAAGGTAAGCAGTTGGAGGGAGTCGTAATCCCCCAGACAGCTTGATGATGATTATACGGCATCATGATGAAATCATGAGGAATCCAACCTGACATGCTGACAACACCTCAAGCAAATACACTGTGCCACTGCCATGGCGGCTATTTATGAACTCCACCTTCTCTGAGTAGCAGAAATACAAGAAATTCTGCTGCTAAGAATAGTAATAGCCTTGTAAAAAATACAGGACTTCTGTTCCCTTCACAGACTGTAGTTTATATTATCTTTATTTAACTAGGCAAGTCAGTTAAGAACAAATTCTTATTTTCAATGACAGCCAGGAACAGTAGGTTGGTTAACTGCCTTGTTCAGGGGTAGAAATACAGATTTGCACCTTGTCAGCTCAGGGATTTGAACTTGCAACCTTTCAGTTACTAGTCCAACCACTAGGCTACGCTGCCGCATCACACTGACAGTCAGCTGGCTGCATTATTAGCGATCGGCTATAGCCATGAGCAATGCTCTCAACTGCCAACAGAATAACAGTACATGAGAGGTGTGTGAAACAATTAGCAACCACCCCATAACAAGGTTGTAGGGTTCTGAACGGCCATGTGAGATCCATAACTAATATCCAGCCAATAAAATAAATAACCAAGTATAGCTGCAGGGAAGGCCCTGCTGCCTGTGCCTGGCCACACTTCTGACATAATGACAGATAAGGCATTTATTTTCAGCTGGTGATGTGTAAACTTGTTACACTAAAGAACAGCGAGTCAACATCCATTCCTACTCTGAACATGGACAATACAAACCTCTTGTTAATTAGCAGGCTATGAGCTCGCTGAGCTAACCTGGTCAGTGTTAGGGGGTAAGCCCTTGCCAGTCAGTGTGAGCTTGCCCTCCCCAGTAAGTCCCCAGGTGCTAGGTTACCATGGCAGGGCTGGAACACGGCGAGACTGTACTGCACTATCAGGATATTGGAATTTTCCTTTAACCTTTCCTTGGTTTACAATCACACCCAGGAGAGGGAGAGAGAGAGGTTGGACCGACAGGTTGGTCCACCCACAGTAAGGGTTTACTATGAAGGAGCCATTCATTTATCACCCAGATCTTCATATGGCTGGGCTTGAGGGCTAAATAAATCACAACCTCGCAACAGAAACACATGTAAGCACTAGGCTATATTGGATATTATATCCAATGAATCTATTTATATCAACATCTAATGGTTCTCTTCACTCTGAATGAGGCTGAAGTGCAGCAATACTGATCAGTCTTGCTGTTTAAACATCAGCATTTAAGTATCTCAATCCATATTCCGCACACATACCCACTCATGCATATGCGCATAGACACACACTCGCTCCACACTTTGACAGAAGCGGAGTCAGTACCCTGTATGGAGTTCTCCATCACACTACAATCTTAGAAAAAAAAGGTGCTACCTAAACCTAAGTGGGTTCTTTGGCTGTCCCCATAAGAGAACCCTTTGAAGAACCCAGGTAGAAAGAAACCTTTTGGGTTCCATGTAGAAACCTTTCCACAGAGGTTTCTACATGAAACGCAAAAGAGTCCTACCAGTACTGATCATGCAAGACCAGTCTTTGGGCTGTGAAGTGTTATCTGCTAGTTAACTCTTCAATTATCTTGGCTCGGGGCTGATGCAGAGTTGGACTGTTGTCCACTACATCCCGACCAGACCTTAATTTACAACTGAACTGCCTGCAACTCTCATTAATAGCTGATTTACACACTTCTGCTGAACTGAAGAGGTGAATTACTTGCATACTCAAATAGGGAAACAATTATTTCACTTAAATCATCTAAATGATTATGAACGTTCATCTTATGAGGGTAATAAAAAAACATCAGGAAGGAATATGTATTTCATCTCAACACAATATATGTCACCATAAACTTAAAAAACAAACTTAAAAACCTGTTGACCCTACATTCAGGACACACAATCCATCTACAATAGACTACTTGCACAGCCATTGTTTAGCTGTGGCTGAAGTACAGTATAATGACCTGGAGGATGCTGACTACGGACAAATGCCTGAATGCACATTGAAATGGTAAAGCAGGTGGCGGTGAATATCATCAGGGGACGACAACACCTGGCAACCCAATTTCAACTTCCCTTTACCTAAGTCTGCCTCATCAGACAGTCTGCTACTCTGCTCCTGTCCTGTCCGGGCCTATCCTGTCCTGGCATGTCCTATCCTGGCCTTTCCTATCCTGGCCTCCACCTGCAAGTCATGACCTGTCTCAACAGGCATGTGCTTTAGTGGCCAGGAGAAGCACACACAGAGTGAAGCATCCCTCCTCTGTTCCCAAGTAGGACCCTATAAAATCAGTTTATTTGCCTGATTCTGTAATTTTTTAAACTAAATTTCCTTTTCTTCTATTTGTTTTTCCAGATTTCTGTTTTTCAGGTTTTCACACCTTTTTAATAGGTTCCAAGTCCACAACAATGCTTAAACCACATCAGCAGGTTCTTTTGACATGTAGATATTGGGTTGTAATTAGGCCTAGCCTTTAATTTAACTGCGCACCAGCCAAAGACAGTTGTATGGTTAGCAATGTTTCTGTAGCGCTCAAGGGAGATTGCAAAGAAATATCTACTGGATTGATGCAAAAAAAATCCTGATATCATTCTGCCCATGAGGCATGGGCTACTTTGTAGTTAACATTTAATAGATAAGGTTTTAGGGAAAGCCTTTCCATCAACCAGAAGAAGGTTGTCATTACATTACTAACGACCACACAAAGTGGTAGACAAACGAGAACACACAGACAGGGGTATTCCTGTGACGTTGTCTCTTCAGAAAGTTGAAGAAAAATACAAATCACTGATGCATATTTTTTCATGCCTTATGATAATCTTGATGAATGTTCTAATAAGTTCAATACATTTACTAAGTTCAATACAATTTTGAATGTTGTTGAATTCCGTTTTTATGTCTGAAATCTGTGACTCCGCAACGCGGATTTTATATGGGTAGGTATCCACAGTCAATTGAACATATCACATGTCTCTATGGGCCCTGGTCAAAAGTAAAGCACTGGGCTTTATAGGGAATATGGTGCCAGTTGGGGCACAGCATTGCATGTTCCTGTTCCAGATTTCTCATGGATCATACCTCACAAGTTGAGGAGCTGAATCTGACGTGTCATTAGCTATGTTCACATGAACTTGTCCAGGGATGTGTTTTGTTGACATTTAGAAGGTTGGCATAGAAAATAGATGTGATAATTGCCTGCTAGGGTGCATTTCCATGTAACTATCTTATGTCGATGCAAACAGCTGGACATAACGACATCACACCTAAAACCTACAGTGTTTCCATTACCCATTTTCGCAAATTGCTCATTAATAAATTGCCGTCAGTCTGTATGCCCGCCGACCTATCTGTTTCATGTCTCAGGTAGCCCGCAAAAGCCAACATGGATAGAATGCAACAACTGACTAATATTTGCCATATTGTAATAAATCTCGTGCCAACGTATTGCCACGGTCCGTGCCATGGTGAGACTTGCACTCCTGTAGATCTGAAATAATTGGATGGTGAAACTTGCCAGCCAACTACAAAAGCAAGGCAATGCAAATCTTTGTCCTGCAAAGAAATTATTATTTTTATAGTTAACAAAAAATATTTTCCAAGATGTAGGCTTTTAGAATGAAATGTGGAGTGGAGCTTTATAGTTACGCGGTGACATCACATGCCCGCGTACCTTCAAAATGATTTGGCAGTCATCATTTATTCGAAAAACTGTTTCCATCATAATTTGTCACAATACATAAAGTTAGACAACAGAAAAACCCACCAGTCGAACTGATAAAAATGTTGTCCATCTTCAGAACATTTGTCCTATACCTGCCATTTCTATTACACATGGAAACCTGCCTACTTAGGCCCATATGCATTATGTTAAAGCCCCTGATGCATATCCCAAAGCAAGTTACAGAATATGAAACAGGCTCACGCTAATGTCCTCAACATCAATAGAGTCATTGTCATGAATACAAAACACTTGCAAAGGTTAATTAAGGACATTATGGCTTGTTGTGATGTATTATTATTAGATTTCTTTTTTAAATGCACACAATTTCATAATATCATATTTCAAAACCATGGCTAATTTCAAAAGGAAAATGAAAGACAATAATATATTTGCATGTTGGCACAGCAAAAGATGAGTCCTAGGACAAGAGATAGTCGAAAACGAAATCAAAAGCAAAATCAAATGATCCTTATTGACTTGGGAGAACACAGCCTGAATATGTCAAGACAACCAAATGCCTGCTGTAGTCAGTGTGTGTCTCAGGAGTCCATGCAAAGGATAGCCTTTGAAGCCGATGATGGATTAGCCTGCATCAATTATTGATATCTAATCAGCTGTTTCCTAGTTCCTCTCCCTCCTCCCATACAGTCAGAAAATGCATCCCAAATAGCACCCTTTATAGTGCACTATTTTAGACCACCAGGGCCTGATAGGGCAAAAGTAGTGCACTATAAAGGGAATAGGGTAAAATTTGGGATGCACCTAGGTTAGAGCAGGAGTGATTTTCTTGGGACCCCCAAAAACTTTTTGTGTAAAAACATTATATATATTTTACTTCATGGTCAAGAAAGACTGTAAAATCATCCAGCAATTCAGATAAAAATGTGTAATATTTACAAAATATGTCCTTAAGTATTCCCACGAATAAAAAAACATATGTGATGGTGTCTCAATGTAATCAAGTTATGAAATGATTGTTATTTTCAAATACAATCTCTTTTTGGGCTTAATTGTGGTCAATTTTCAGTGTACAGATTATTATAATTATGTTACACCCCACCAACCATCCGCTCTGGCAAAAATCGGCCCGTGGCTGAATCTAGTTGCCTACCCATGGGCTAGGCTCAGAGTGGAGGGGAGAGGTACAGTGATCCATGAGAGTGCATCCTCAAGCCTCCCTGTGGACAAGCCTCAGAGCCTCAGCCAGATGATGGATCTCTGGGGCTTTGGGGAGGAAGCAAACATTCCAATCCTCAGTGACAAACCACAAAGTCAGGCAGTGACACAAGAAAAACCTCCCAGCAACACTTCTGGGAGATTAGACTCTTTCATCCTCAATTGAGTTGATCATTTTGAGTAATGATCATTCAGAATGATCCTTCTCAACAACAACAAAATATAGGAAAATGCTCGTCCTACCTAGAAAATGATTTTGAAGGATGACCCTCATAGATAATGTGTGAGAACTTTAAATATAGGTGAAATGCTACTCCTAGAATAACATTATCAGTGATGACAACGATCTCTGTAACTGTTCATTGATTGATTCTCCAGATTGTAGTAGGGCTTAAAAATACAGTAACGTCACAGTGAACATCAAAACACAGAAACCAATGTCCTGTGGTTCATGGCCAGTCTAAATCAGCATTAAACCCTGCTAAGAAAAAACAAAGGCTAGTCTTATCCATAATCTTCCGTCAGTACACAGCATAGCCAAAGCTAATTTCATTCATTCCATCAGAGAGACAGGCAGGTGTACTGTAGGAACTGCTCATTTCATAGACATAATGCATTTGCTCTAGTTAAAAAGAGTAGGCCTCCACTCTAGGCTTGACAGGTGACTCAGGCCATATCATGGAATCTGAACACATAGCACTGCAGTATTCCATCACGGCAGGACAGCTCAGTGTCTGTGTAATAATACACAGCATTTCATTGAAGAGAGAGACTGCAGAGCAAAGTGAGCACCCTGCCCGGTGCAGTGGACGAGATTGTTTCCCTGTCTGACTAAATCAGGGAAAACAAGACTTCAGTTTGAAAGCTGATATGACCATGCAACAGGACAACTCAGTCAGCAACCAGAATCAAATGAACCATTGACTGACAGGCGATGAAACCACATACTGAAGCCTAAATGATGAGACAAACTACAGAAATGCATTTGCTATGTAGGCTGTGTAACTCATGCATCTCATGAATATAATAAAGGGTAGAACATAACTGGCCCATATAATGTTAGTAGTATAGGCCTTTAAATATTTACATCAAAATGGATGATTACATTTGATTAAGAAAATACTTCTGAAAAGAAGAATAAAAATGTATTCAGATGGATGGGGATAATGGCATCCACTTCTCAATCTAGAACTACTCTATGTGGTTCCGCTAGGGTTGTGGTTGTAAGTAGGACTGATCTTTAGATCCTCTTGACTAAACTGGAATAGACCCGGTGAATTATTAGTCCTGATCTAGAAGCAGCCGGACAGTAGTGGCAGCAGCAGCACCAGTCACATGCAACCCAGCGGAAAGAGGGTAGCTGTCGCTCATGCACGTCACTGGAGCCGCGTCCTCCAGACTACTACGCAACAGAAAGCACATGACTGCAGCAAGTCTGTGTTCTGTAACGATGGGGTGTATTCGTTACGGAAAACGTTTACCGTTTAAGAACTAACCGGAAGCAAACAGAGCAAAACGAGTTATTATTGGACAAATTCAGGTAGGTCCCTCCCCGTTTCATTCGGTTTGCTTCCGTTTTAGATTTGTTTTGCAACAGAATAGGCGGAATCAATACACCCCTGGTCACGATAGTAGGGTACTATTACAATGACCATAGATAGCACTGTCAACCCGATAATTCGGTTTAACATGCAACACCACATCGAACGCTACATTTGATGGGGCTAATATCACGAACATCCCCTACGCGACCAGAGCCTGATACAATGTTGTCACATTACGCTCTGGGACAAATATAACTTTCCAGTTAGGGGAACTTCGTATCTAAGCGGGGACGCCCTCAATATGCATGTTTTACCCTTTGTTAATTATGCTGTACCATGTTTCAACTCATAATTAATTAATGTTATTATTAGATACTTATTAACTGACATTTAACACGGGATGTTCACTGCACACCTTACACATGTGACTTGAAATGTAAATCGCTTTTAGTCTTGGCTTCTGCAAGCAATGAACCTGCTCACTAGCTACACATCTAGCAAAGAGTAGAATATCTGAGAACGAATGCTCTCATCGCAATCCAGGGTTACATCATAATCTATCCTAGGTAGGCTACAATAAAGAATAGTTGGAATTCAATGAGATTTAGCCTACTGAGAATAATCCGTGAGTATGCTGGCCAGTTGCATCCTATAATTATTTGAAATCTGGTGGTCTAATAACATTGTGCAATATCACATCACGATGAGATACCGCCTATAATTGGATTTTCATTCATATGAATGTTTGACAATTGTTATTTTGTTACCCCCTAGAACACGCATTTTTGGTAGCAAGGTTTTGTAACAGTGGCTCGCTGGTAATAAGGTTTTATAACAGTCTCCCCTGGTAACAAGGTTTTATAACAGTGGCTCGCTGGTAAGAAGGTTTTATAACAGTCTCGCCTGGTAACAAGGTTTTGTAACAGTCTCGCCTGGTAACAAGGTTTTATAACAGTGGCTCGGTGGTAAGAAGGTTTTGCAACAGTGGCTCGCTGGTTACAAGGTTTTATAACAGTGGCACGCTCGCTGGTAACAAGGTTTTGTAACAGTGGATCGCTGCTTACTCAAACGATTACGAAAACATAATCGCCTGAATTTTTTACAGATGGGCACAATATTCCGCATTTCACATCATTATTCTTGCAGCACCTGAAACTCAACGGACGTCGATGATCGGATCAAACAGTCATTATCGTTGTATTGCACCCATTCCCTTTGTAGTTCACTAGCTACTTTAGCCCAACTTTGAACCGTGAGAGGCGCACTGTACAGAAACCGTAACATACCGGTCTACAGTTGAACTATCTTTAGTTACTAGATAGATGGACTGGTGAAACAGATGGATAGCCAACATACGCAAATTGCATTGATTTACAATAATATAAGCCTTCATCAAAACTCCAGTTTGTAGACTATCAGCTGGATGGGAAATAAATAGTCAAACCTTCGTATACAAAGTATTGCCAATACATCCAATCATTTCAATATCAAATGCATAAATAGCCAAGTTCATGCTATAGCCTACCCACGTGCTGAGGTCTCTGATTTGACAGGATTAGTCAAAAATAGTAAAAGTTTTAAGGGCAACATAGAAATTGTTATCTCAATGTTAAATGACCAAATAATGTTACGCAACCGGAATTAAATGTTTTATTAATTACTATCCCACGTTGTTCGCACTAATAACATTTCCTTACAACTCCACGTGAAGCACATACGTCAAAGGTCTGAAGACGCCGGTTAGAGAGCCGAGATGCTGACAGCCAGAGCATACATGAAGATTAAATTACGCATGCTTCTGCCAATAACATGCAAACATGAACCCTCGGCCAGGTAGTGGATATATATAATATGAACATCCCTTACCTGGCTGCCTGAGTTTTCTGTCAGGTAATTGAAGACAAAAGAAGAGAGCTCCTCATCTAACAGTGAATCGCAGTCCGCCATCTTCTAGAGAATGACAGCTGGGAAGTCTGAGAGCGGGTATACAGTTCTGTTCACGTTCAATTGCAGTTAGTCGCCGGATGAGGGCGTTGTCATAGACTGATATAACTGAAATACAAATGTACTATTACTTGGTCTATAATGATGTGATGTCACTGTTTCGACAAGTCATTTAGATAACTTAATTTTCCTACGAAAGGTTGTGAATCAATCGATTTGTAGGCATATTGTCGTTGAGATAAGTAATGAAAGCATGCTTGGAAAAACAAAATGCATATGCGTAATATTAAAAAAATGTGTCCAGCTGGAATAGGCTCAAAATGCTTGTGGGGACTGTGATGATGACTCACACCGCAAACATGCAACACTACTGATTTGTTTACACAAAAGGCCTAACAATTGAAAAAACTGCGTACTTATATTTGAATATCATTTTAGATTTTTCATTTTAGTCTATTTTGAATCTATTTTACAGGTTATCCATAAAGAGCACACCATTCCGGCCATATGCCACCACCGCAGTAGGCCATTCCAACACCCATGTTGAGGTCTGTTGCCTAATTAGGTTTTGCAAAACCAAAAGAGAATTGGTGCCAAAATATAAATTAATAGAAATGTGTCCTTTAGAGCTATTATGCCTAGTAAAAATCATCTACAAAATCCTCAATTACTGCAGGTAAGAATATTTGCTCATTAAACCACCTTTGCCCCTTCTGATTGCATATCAGCTGGGTCATGTGAAACTCAGGGACAAGCTACTACAGTACATTATGGCTCCTCCCTCCTTCACCTACTCCACAATGCCCCACTTCCTGCATCAATGTACCATTCACAATTTAACACAAGCAGCTAGTGAGGCCTTTTGTTGTCTTATCTTGTTGAAGGTAATGAGTTGTAGAATTGTTGTACAAGGTTTGATAATTTAATGAATGTGTTTGCTCACCACACACACACACACACACACACCTGTGCATGTTTCCTCCTGTAATCTTGGCTAAGTCTTCCAGCAAGACAGATGAACCTGGACCAAAAAGTGATTGAAATCAAATGGAATGTGGACCAAGCATGTTGCCCAGTATATCATAGACATGTAATGCATTTGTAATTTTATTTTAATTTGATTTGCTCTAATATGCACTTTTTGATGCATGATTGTTGCTCTGCATAAATTTGTTAACCTATCCGGCAGGCTCTGAGGCACCGACAGAGTGTGAAATTATAGCATAACCTTAAATTATTCAATAAACCGACTCACTGCTTCTCTAACACCCCATTGGATGGTGTGTAGGACAGCCTACATGAATATTACAAGATAATGATGCATTATGCAGTCCAAGAACTGTAGGTACATTTTAGGTCTTTGAGATGAACGGTTGGTTGTTGGTTGTGTGTCTTGATTGCGGAGTTGAAAGCAACCCTGTGTAGTAAAGTCCTTTGGGAAAACAATCATCAGCTTTTGGATTCTCAGACCGTTTTCAAGGCAAATAATTCATTGAAATATGTCTTTAGAATGTCATTTCTTTCACATAGACTACCTCAATGGCCACAATATAACACAGATTGTGAGGTTTTAGAGACATGTTGTATTGCATATTGTTTAACCCAGATTAGTGTTATTCCTCCCTCTCTATGCTGACCATCTATTTCTACGCTGAGTTCACACATAGTGCAGAGTTTACTCATGAAGCTGAATGAATACATGGGGAAAATCCATTAAGTAGGCCCACAGCAAAACCTTTCCCAGATGGTTAAAGTTAGCATATATGCTAATATACCAACATGTTAATTGATGCAGTATAATGATTGCTCAAAGAAAAGTTGAACACAGCCAAAGGAAGTTGATCTAACTAGCCTTCTGATTATCCTTGGATGTGTGGTCATTTCTACTATGCCACAACATGTAAGGATGGGTGGCAAAACTGGGCATGTCAGCAGTTTTTATCCAGACCAGCAAACATCAAAAACAATCTGAACAAAATAACCAAAGATTGCTGTGAGTCAAGCCTGATAGAAAATGACAGTAGCCTACTTGGTTTGGTAGCAATGTGGCAAGAACCCTTTGACACTTACTGTACTTCAGAGAATTCAATCCAGGTGGTTACGACCTGACACCAAATGCTAGGCTTGTTTTAATAGCTCTCCCAACGTGACAGAAGAGTAGTTATTAGATAACTAGCATGTAATTACATTATGTAAGTAAATAACAAGTCAACAAATAAACTGTCAACATGTTAAATGTATAGCTGTACATGAACACAATGCCTCCACAGACCAGTTAGATGTTTGAATCTCTCTATTAAAGCTGATGAATGTTATTATTTTTTGTGACAGAATCGAGATGTAAACACAGACGTTGCCTATCCAAACTGACATAATCATGATCCTATGCCATGCCACACTACGAAAAGCTCTATACTCTGTTCTACAGCCTTAGACAGCCTGCTGCATGCCCACCTGCTCTAATTAGGGTAGAGGTTACACAGAGAGTAGACAGGCCCTCCCTCAGCGACTGTGGATGGCATGTCTGATACTATATCTGCCAGTGCTGGTAACATAGCCTGGTCCCATGATCTGTTTGTTCTGTCAATTGCAAAGTCCATTGGAGTTTCTAGTGGAAACAGCACAAACAGGCTAGTGGAAATGTCGTTGTGTGTTAGTATTAGGACTATGGGCTGTCTATGACCATCAATCAGTAGAGTGCCCAATCATTTTCCTCAGTTATATCAATTCATTGATCTGGCAGGAGGAAAGGCCTGATGTGATGTGGTAGTCAATACAGCTGGGCTGCCTGCTGCACGTTCTGCCCAGCCTACGCTACTTTTTCAAGGACGCCAATCAATAGGATTTGCACAATCTTTTTCCGAAACAGGGGGCTCACACGCCACTGTTTGATTGGGGACAGAGGCCTTTTCCTCAGTCCTGATCAATGGGGAGGAAATGAGCGCTACATGTCACTTTTGCCGGACGCCGACGCCACTCCCTCCGTGTGACGTGGCCTGGCAGAGCCCCAGTCTCTTGTCAAATCAAATTTGATTTGTCACATGCTGGATAATGCCACATGCTGGATAATGCCACATGCTGGATAATGCCACATGGTGGATAATGGCGCCGGAGGAGATGGCGGACGTTCTACAGTCTCCTAACCAATTGTGCTATTGTGTGTGTTTTTTCACGCATTTTGTAACTTATTTTGTACATAATGTTTCTGCCATCCTCTCTTATGACCGAAAAGAGCTTCTAGATATCAGGACAGTGATTACTCACCTCGTACTGGACGAAGATTTTTCCTTTAACGTTTTGGACGCGAAGGATTTACTTCAGACAGACAAATCCCTGCCATTCGAATGAGAAAGAGACAAGAGAATATCGGGGATGAAGGTCGGGGTGCGAGTGGGTAATCTGCCTCTACCATAATTCCTATCAGCCAACGTACAATCATTGGATAGCAAAATAGACAAACTACGATCACGAATATCATACCAACGGGGCATTAAAAACTGTAATATCTTATGTTTCACCAAGTCATGCCTGAACGACAACATGAATAACATACAGCTGGCAGGGTTTACTCTGCATCGGCAAGATAGAACAGCAGCCTCTGTGTCACGTTCTGACCTTTATTTCCGTTGTTTTGTATTTATTTAGTATGGTCAGGGCGTGAGTTGGGTGGGCAGTCTATGTTTGTTTTTCTATGTTTTGGGGCATTTCTATGTTTTCGGCCTAGTATGGTTCTCAATCAGAGGCAGGTGTCATTAGTTGTCTCTGATTGAGAATCATACTTAGGTAGCCTGGGTTGCACTGTTTGTTTGTGGGTGATTGTCTATGTTAGTGGCTTGTGTCAGCACAGGTCTCATTTTGTAGCTTCACGGTCGTATTTGGTTTATTGTTTTCGTTACTCTTTTGCATAGTGTTCAGTCTTTCTTTATTAAAGATTCACCATGGACACTTACCACGCTGCGTATTGGTCCTCAGATCCATCTCGCCTCTCCTCTTCAGATGAAGAGGAGGACGGCCGTGACAGAATCACCCACCAACCAAGGACCAAGCGGCGTGGTAGAAAACAGCGACGACAGCAGCAGCAGCAGCAACAACAACAGCGGCCGGTATCACAGGACTCCTGGACATGGGAGGAGATACTGAACGGAGAGGGACCCTGGGCACAGGCTGGGGAATATCGCCGCCCCAAAGCAGAGCTGGAGGCAGCGAAAGCTGAGCGGCGGCGATATGAGGAGGCAGCACGGCAGTGCGACAGGTACGAGAGACAGCCCCAAATTTTTTTTTGGGGGGGGCACACGAGGGGTGGAGCTAAGCCAGGTAGCAGACCTGCGCTCACCCCTCGTGCTTATTATAAGCAGCGCGATACTGGGCAGGCACCGTGTTATGCGGTTAAGCGCACGGTGTCGCCAGTACGTGTCCATAGCCCGGTGCGCTATAGGACAGCCCCCCGAGAGTGTCATGCGAGTGCGGGCATCGAGCCAGGGCGTATGGTGCCTGCTCAGCGGGTCTGGTCGCCGGTACGCAGTTTTGGTCCAGGGTATCCTGCGCCGGCTCTGCGTGCTGTGTCTCCGGGGCGCTGGGAGGGTGCAGTGCGTCCTCTGCCTGCGCTCCGCTCGTGCCGGGCGAATGTGGGAATGGAGCCGAAGGGAGAGGTGCGTGTAGTAAGCACTAGATCTCCCGTGCTTACCCACAGCCCGGTTCAACCTGTGCCTGCACTCTGGACGGTCCGGGCTAGAGTGGTTATCCAGCCTGGGGAGGTGGTGCCAAGGTTGCGCACCAGAGCTCCAGTGCTCCCCCACAGCCCGGTCCTTCAGGTGCCTCCTCCTAACCCCAAGCCTCCTGAAGGGCTCCCCAGCCTGGTGGTACCTGTGGCAGCCCCACGCGCCAGGCTGTCTCTCTGTCTCCTCCCTGCAGGTGGTCCTGTCTGTCCGGCGCCTCTGCCGGAGCCTCCCGCCTGTCCGGCGCCTCTGCCGGAGCCTCCCGCCTGTCCGGCGCCTCTGCCGGAGCCTCCCGCCTGTCCGGCGCCTCTGCCGGAGCCTCCCGCCTGTCCGGCGCCTCTGCCGGAGCCTCCCGCCTGTCCGGCGCCTCTGCCGGAGCCTCCCGCCTGTCCGGCGCCTCTGCCGGAGCCTCCCGCCTGTCCGGCGCCTCTGCCGGAGCCTCCCGCCTGTCCGGCGCCGCTGCCGGAGCCTCCCGCCTGTCCGGCGCCGCTGCCGGAGCCTCCCGCCTGTCCGGCGCCGCTGCCGGAGCCTCCCGCCTGTCCGGCGCCGCTGCCGGAGCCCCTCTGTCCCGAGCAGCTGTCTCTCTGTCCCGAGCAGCTGTCTCTCTGTCCCGAGCAGCTGTCTCTCTGTCCCGAGCAGCTGTCTCTCTGTCCCGAGCAGCTGTCCCTCTGTCCCGAGCAGCTGTCCCTCTGTCCCGAGCAGCTGTCCCTCTGTCCCGAGCTGCCCCTCTGTCCAGTGGGGTCATTGAGAGGGGTGGTCATGCTGAGAAAGCCACGGAGGCGGACAATAAGGCGGACTAAGACAATGATGAGGTGGGGTCCGCGTCCCGCGCCAGAGCCGCCACCGCGGACAGACGCCCACCCAGACCCTCCCCTATAGGTCAAGGTTTTGCGGCCGGAGTCCGCACCTTTGGGGGGGGGTACTGTCACGTTCTGACCTTTATTTCCGTTGTTTTGTATTTATTTAGTATGGTCAGGGCGTGAGTTGGGTGGGCAGTCTATGTTTGTTTTTCTATGTTTTGGGGCATTTCTATGTTTTCGGCCTAGTATGGTTCTCAATCAGAGGCAGGTGTCATTAGTTGTCTCTGATTGAGAATCATACTTAGGTAGCCTGGGTTGCACTGTCTGTTTGTGGGTGATTGTCTATGTTAGTGGCTTGTGTCAGCACAGGTCTCATTTTGTAGCTTCACGGTCGTATTTGGTTTATTGTTTTCGTTACTCTTTTGCATAGTGTTCAGTTTTTCTTTATTAAAGATTCACCATGGACACTTACCACGCTGCGTATTGGTCCTCAGATCCATCTCGCCTCTCCTCTTCAGATGAAGAGGAGGACGGCCGTGACACTCTGGAAAGACAAGGAGTGGTGGTTTGTCTATAATTGTAAACAACAGCTGGTGCACCAAATCTAATAGTAAGAAGGTCTCAAGGTAATGCTCGCTTGAGGTAGAGTATCTCATGATAAGCTATAGACCTCACTATTTACCAAGATAGTTTTTTATCTATATTCTTCGTAGCTGTCTATTTACCACTACAAACCGATGCTGACACTAAGACCGCACTCAATGAGCTGTATACGGCCATAAGAAAACAGGAAAACGCTCATCCAGAGGCGGCGTTCCTAGTGGCCGGGGACTTTAATGCAGGGATACTTAAATCTGTTCTAGCATGTTAAATGTGCAACCAGAGGAGAAAAAAACGTCCTCCCTGTAGGCTGTCTCATCGTCGTCGGTGATCAGACCAACCACCGTTGTGTCGTCACAAACTTAATGATGGTGTTGGAGTCGTGGGTCGTGGGTGAACAGAGAGTACAGGGAGGATGCTGTCCTTTTAAAGATGATATGGAAGCACTGTGACTGTTTACTGACATGAAGACGTTATTGTGATCTTCAGGGGTTATTGGTCAGGCCAGCTATAGGTTAATAATTGGCCTCATCGATACCATGTCTAATATCAGTCAGTAATGTATGGTTGGGAGAGTACTAAATAGAAAACAAAGGGAATATAGTATCCTGTTTTT
This sequence comes from Oncorhynchus mykiss, assembly GCF_013265735.2. Taxonomy (NCBI): domain Eukaryota; kingdom Metazoa; phylum Chordata; class Actinopteri; order Salmoniformes; family Salmonidae; genus Oncorhynchus; species Oncorhynchus mykiss. The sequence goes on along the minus strand of NC_050571.1, from coordinate 22,793,006 downwards.
ACACTCAAATTTTTGAATAATTTCTTTGACAGTATTAGTGCTGTTTTCTAGAAGCATATCTCTTCTTATATGTGGAAGATTGATTTTATTGAGAGTTTAGCTTGCAATTATTTATCTCTGGTAATGTATACAGACATAACAGTGATTGATTCTGACATCTTTCCATAGTATCCAATTTCATCCGAATTTTAAGATTAGGATTAAGATCACTTTATTGGTAAATCGAACCATAATTTGACTTCCGCTTTTAACCCAACCCCTCCGAAAGACACGCATACAGGCCTTCAGAAAATATTCACACTTGACCTTTTCCACATTTTGTTGTGTTATAGCCTGAATTTAAAACAGATTAAATTGAGATTTTTTTTGTCACTAGCCTACACACAATACCCCATGATGTCAAAGAGTAATTGTATTTTCACATTTTTTACAAATGTGTAACAAAAATGAAAAGCTGAAATATCTTGATTCAATAAGTATTCAACCCCTTTGTTATGGAAAGCCTAAATATGTTCGAGAGTAAACATGTGCTTAACAAGTCACATGATAAGATGCATGAACTCACTCTATGTGCAATAATAGTGTTTAACAAGATTTTTTAATGACTACCTCATCTTGGTACACCACACATGTAATTATGTGTAAGGTCCCTCAGTTGAGCAGTGAATTTGAAACACAGATTCAACCACAAGGACCAAGGAGGTTTTCTAATGCCTCTCATAGAGGGGTACCTATTGGTAGATGGGTAAAGCATTAAAAAACATCCCTTTGAGCATGGTGAAGTTATTAATGACATTTTGGTAGGTGTATCAATAAATCGATACAAACATATTTCCTAACTCAGTTGCCGGAGACGAAGGAAACCTGTCACGACTTCCACCGAAGGTGGCTCCTCTCCCTGTTCGGGTGGTGCTCGGCGGTCGTCGTCGCCGGCCTACTAGCTGCCACCGATCCATTTTTCCTTTTCGTTTGTGTCTGTCTGTATTGTTTACACCTGTGTCTTATTAGTTGATTTCGGTGGGTATATTTACGTCCGCTGCCTGCTAGTCTTTGTGTGGGATTGTTTTCTGTGGTTACGTTATTGAGGGGTGCGTGTCTGCATCACAGGGTTTCTTTTTTCAAGGCAGTTGTGCCGTTAGGTATTGAGGTTTCTCCTCTGTGTGTAGCGCTTTATTTCCCTGTGTTTGTGGCAACCTTGTTTGGGTGTGTTTTCAGTCCCATGTTGTCGTTGAGTTTTGGACTGCTCATTAAACTATTTTGCCACTGGGAATTACTTGCTCACCTGCTCCTGATTCCTGCACCTCCCTCCGTTAGGAGGCACGTAACAAAACTGCTCAGGGACTTCACCATCAGGCCAATTGTGACTTTAAAACAGATACAGTTTAATGGCTGTGATAGGAGAAAACTGAGGATGGAATCAACAATCTTGTTGTTACTCCACAATACTAGCCTAATTGACAGAGTGAAAAGAAGCCTATATTGAATAAAAATATTCCCCACGAAAAAATGTGGCAAAGCAATTAAGTTTTTGTCGTGAACACAGTGTTATGTTTGGGGCAAATCAAATACAGCACATTACTACTTTCCATATTGTCTAATCAAATAAAATTAAATTTTATTTGTCACATACACATGGTTAGCATATGTTAATGTTAACTGTAGCGAAATGCTTGTGCTTCTAGTTCCGACAATGCAGTAATATCCAACGAGTAATCTAACCTAACAATTTCACAACAATGACCTTATACACACCAGTGTAAAGGAATGAATAAGAATATGTACATAAAAAAATATTTGAATGAGTGATGGTATAGAACGGCATAGGCAAGATGCAGTGGATGGTACAGTGAGGGAAAAAAGTATTTGATCCCCTGCTGATTTTGTACGTTTGCCCACTGACAAAGACATGATCAGTCTATAATTGTAATGGTAGGTTTATTTGAACACTGAGAGACAGAATAACAACACAAATATCCAGAAAAATGTATGTCAAAAATGTTATAAATTGATTTGCATTTGAATGAGGGAAATAAGTGTTTGACCCCCTCTCAATCAAATATTTCTGGCTCCCAGGTGTCTTTTATACAAGTAACAAGCTGAGATTAGGAGCACAATCTTAAAGGGAGTGCTCCTAATCTCAGTTTGTTACCTGTATAAAAGACACCTGTCCACAGAAGCAATCAATCAATCAGATTCCAAACTCTCCACCATGGCCAAGACCAAAGAGCTCTCCAAGGATGTCAGGGACAAGATTGTAGACGTACACAAGGCTGGAAATGGCTAAAAGCACATGTCAAAAATATTATATGTTATACATTTATTTGCATTTTAATGAGGGAAATAAGTATTTGACCCCTCTGCAAAACATGATTTAGTACTTGATGGCAAAACCCTTGTTGGCAATCACAGAGGTCAGACGTTTCTTGTAGTTGGCCACCAGGTTTGCACACATCTCAGGAGGGATTTTGTCCCACTCCTCTTTGCAGATCTTCTCGCAAGTCATTAAGGTTTCGAGGCTGACGTTTGGCAACTCGAACCTTCAGCTCCCTCCACAGATTTTCTATGGGATTAAGGTCTGGAGACTGGCTAGGCCACTCCAGGACCTTAATGTGCTTCTTCTTGAGCCACTCCTTTGTTGCCTTGGCCATGTGTTTTGGGTCATTGTCTTGCTGGAATGCCCATCCGTGACCCATTTTCAATGCCCTGGCTGAGGGAAGGAGGTTCTCACCCAAAATTTGATGGTACATGGCCCCGTCCATCGTCCCTTTGATGCGGTCAAGTTGTCCTGTCCCCTTAGCAGAAAAACACCTCCAAAGCATAATGTTTCCACCTCCATGTTTGACGGTGGGGATGGTGTTCTTGGGGTCATAGGCAGCATTCTTCCTCCTCCAAACACAGTGAGTTGAGTTGATGCCAAAGAGCTCCATTTTGGTCTCATCTGACCACAACACTTTCACCCAGTTGTTCTCTGAATCATTCAGATGTTAATTGGCAAACTTCAGACGGGCAAGTATACTGTATGTGCTTTCTTGAGCAGGGGGACCTTGTGGGCGCTGCAGGATATCAGTCCTTCACGTGTTACCAATTGTTTTCTTGGTGACTATGGTCCCAGCTGCCTTGAGATCATTGACAAGATCCTGTTCTTGTCTGGGCTGATTCCTCACCGTTCTCATGATCATTGCAACTCCACGAGGTGAGATCTTGCATGGAGCCCCAGGCCGAGGGAGATTGACAGTTCTTTTGTGCTGCTTCCATTTGCGAATAATCGCATCAACTGTTGTAACCTTCTCACCAAGCTGCTTGGCGATGGTCTTGTAGCCCTTTCCAGCCTTGTGTACATCTACAATCTTGTCCCTGACATCCTTGGAGAGCTCTTTGGTCTTGGCCATGGTGGAGAGTTTGGAATCTGATTGATTGATTGCTTCTGTGGACAGGTGTCTTTTATACAGGTAACAAACTGAGATTAGGAGCACTCCCTTTAAGATTGTGCTCCTAATCTCAGCTCGTTACTTGAATAAAAGACACCTGGGAGCCAGAAATCTTTCTGATTGAGAGGGGGTCAAATACTTATTTCCCTCATTCAAATGCAAATCAATTTATAACATTTTTGACATACATTTTTCTGGATATTTGTGTTGTTATTCTGTCTCTCAGTGTTCAAATAAACCTACCATTACAATTATAGACTGATCATGTCTTTGTCAGTGGGAAAACGTATAAAATCAGCAGCGGATCAAATACTTTTTTCCCTCATTGTATAAAGTACAGTATATACATATGAGATGAGTAATGTAGGGTATGCAAACATATAAAAGTGGCATTGTTTAAAGGGGCTAGTGATACACCTGCTTCTACACCTGCATTGCTTGCTGTTTGTGGTTTTAGGCTGGGTTTCTGTACAGCACTTTGAGATATCAGCTGATGCACGAAGGGCTATATAAATACATTTGATTTGATTTGATTTGATACATTACATCAAGATGGCAAGATGCAGTAGATGGTATAGAGTACAGTATATACATATGAGATGAGTAATGTAGGGTATGTAAACATCGTATGAAGTGGCATTGTTTAAAGTGGCTAGTGATACATTTATTACATACATTTTTCCATTATTAAAGTGGCTGGAGTTGAATCAGTATGTTGGCAGTAGCCACTCAATGTTAGTGATGGCTGTTTAACAGTCTGATGGCCTTGAGATAGAAGCTGTTTTTCAGTCTCTCGGTCCCTGCTTTGATGCACCTGTACTGACCTCGCCTTCTGGATGACAGTGGGGTGAACAGGCAGTGGCTCAGGTGGTTGTTGTCCTTGATGATCTTTTTGGCCTTCCGTGACATCGGGTAGTGTAGGTGTCCTGGAGGGCGGGTAGTTTGCCCCCGGTGATGCGTTGTGCAGACCTCACTACCCTCTGGAGAGCCTTACGGTTATGGGCAGAGCAGTTGTCGTACCAGGCAGTGATACAGCCCGCCAGGATGCCCTCGATTGTGCGTCTGTGAAATTTGTGAGTGTTTTTGGTGACAAGCCAAATTTCTTCAGCCTCTTGAGGTTGAAGAGGCGCTGCTGCGCATTCTTTACAACGCTGTCTGTGTGGTTAGACCATTTCAGTTTGTCCATGATGTGTACGCAGAGGAACTTAACATTTTCTACCCTCTCCAGGCGATTTTCTACACTCTCCCGTCGATGTGGATAGGGGGGTGCTCCCTCTGCTGTTTCCTGAAGTCCACAATCATCTCCTTTGTTTTGTTGATGTTGAGTGTGAGGTTATTTTCCTGACACCACACTCCGAGGGCCCTCACCTCCTCCCTGTAGGCGGTCTCATCGTTGTTGGTAATCAATCCTACCACTGTAGTGTCGTCTGCAAACTTGATGATTGAGTTGGAGGCGTGCATGGCCACGCAGTCATTGGTGAACAGGGAGTACAGGAGAGGGCTGAGAACGCACCCTTGTGATCGTTACCTACCCTCACCACAGACCCTGGGTCTCAAGCTTGATGATGAGTTTGGAGGGTACTATGGTGTTAAATTCTGAGCTGTAGTTGATGAACAGCATTCTCACATAGGTATTCCTCTTGTCCAGATGGGTTAGGGCAGTGTGCAGTGTGATTGTGATTGCGTCGTCTTTGGACCTATTGGGGCGGTAAGCAAATTGGAGTGGGTCTAGGGTGTCAGGTAGGGTGGAGGTGATATGATCCTTGACTAGTCTCTCAAAGCACTTCATGATGACGGAAATGAGTGCTACGGGGCGGTAGTCATTTAGCTCAGTTACCTTAGCTTTCTTGGGAACAGGAACAATGTTGGCCCTCTTGAAGCATGTGGGGACAGCAGACTGTAATAAGGATTGATTGAATATGTCCTGTATTGTATTGAATATGTCCTGTACTGTATTGTCCTCAAAGTGAGCAAAGAAATTGTTTGGTCCACAATGGGGCTGGTTTTCCTTTTATAGTCTGTGATTTACTGTAGAACCTCTACTTTTTACGCGACTCTACTTTGTCTCTATACTGACGCTTAGCTTTTTTGATTGCCTTGCAGAGGGAATAGCTACACTGTTTATATTCGGTCATGTTTCCGGTCACCCTGCCCTGAATAAAAGCAGTGGTTCGCGCTTTCAGTTTTGCAAGAATGCTGCCATCAAACCACGGTTTCTGGTTTAGGAATGTTTTAATGGACGCTGTGGGTACGACATCGCCGATGCCCTTGCTAATAAACCCACTCACCCAATCAGCGTATTCATCAATGTTGTTGTTCGCCGCAATGCGGAACATATCCCAGTCCACGTGATCGAAGCAACCTTGAAGCGTGGAATTCAATTGGTCGGACCAGAGTTGAACAGACCTGAGCGCGGGAGCTTCATGTTTTAGTTTCTGTCTGTCAACAAAATGGAGTCGTGGTCAGCTTTTCGGAAAGGAGGGTGGGGGAGGGCCTTGTCTGCGTCGCGGAAGTTAGAATAACAATGATCTAGGGTTTTTGCCAGCTCTGGTTGCGCAATCGATATGCTGATAGAATTTAGGGAGCCTTGTTTTCAGATTAGCCTTGTTAAAATCCCCAGCTACAATAAATACAGCCTCAGGATATGTGGTTTCCAGTTTACATAGAGTCAATTGAAGTTTGTTGAGGGCCATCGATGTGTCTGCTTGGGGGGGATATATGCAGCTGTGATTATAATCTAAGAGAATTCTCTAGGTAGATAATGCGGTCGGCATTTGATTGTGAGGAATTCTAAGTCAGGTGAACAGAAGGACTTGAGTTCCTGTATGTTGTTATGATCACGCCACGTCTCGTTAATCATAAGGCATACAGCCCCGCCCTTCTTCTTACCAGAAATATGCTTGTTTCTGTCGGCGCGATGCGTGAAGAAACCAGCTAGCTGCACCGACTCCAATAGCATTTCTCGAGTGAGCCATGTTTCCGTGAAACAAAGAACGTTACCGTCTCTGATGTCTCTCTGGAAGGCTACCCTTGCACGGATTGACTGGACATTGGCGAGTAGTATGCTCGGGAGCCGTGGGCGATGTTCCCGTCTACAGAGCCTGTCCAGAAGACCGCTCCATCTGCCCCTTCTACGGCTTCGTTGTTTTGGGTCGCCGGCTGGGATCCGATCCATTGTCCTGGGTGGTGGGCAAAACAGAGGATCCGCTTCGGGAAAATCGTATTCCTGGTCGTAATGTTGATGAGTTGACGTTGCTCTTATATCCAATAGTTCCTCCCAACTGTATGTAATAAAACCTAAGATTACCTGGGGTAACAATGTAAGAAATAACACAAATAACACAAAAACAAAATACTGCATAGATTCCTAGGAACGCCAAGTGAGGCAACCATCTCTGTCGGCCTCAATATTTACACGGGATTGCATCATGTTATGGGTATGCTTGTAATTGTTAAGTACTAGGGACTTTTTCAGGATAAAAAAATAAACGTAATGGAGCTTAGCAAAGGCAAAATCCTTGAGAAAAACCTAGTTCAGTCTGCTTTCCACCAGACACTGGAAGATGAATTCACCTTTTGTCAGGACAATAACCTAAAACACAAGGCCAAATCTACACTGGAGTTGATTACTAGAGTTTCTGAGTGGCCGAGTTACAGTTAGACTTAAATCTGCTTGAAAAATCTATGGAAGAAAATAATAATCGGCAGTTGTTGCACAATCCAGGTGTGGAAAATTCTGCACTTAACTGCACTTAACCTGCAGTATGACCAGTATGATATGTTGAGTGAAGCGTGCTGCATAGATACAGCAGAGCACAGCACACTGAACCATTGAGTCTCCTCTCCTATTGGTGGGAAGACAGAGGACTCCACAGAGATGAACCATTGAGCACTCCTCTCCTATTGGAGGGGAGGCAGGGGACTCCACAGAGATGCAAAGAATTCCATGCTCCGCATTCTGTGATTGGCTGGCCAGTCTCTCGTCTCACAGGGGAGGAGGAGGAGAGATACCCCTGGCCAACACGTGCCTTTCCTTCACACAACTCCCTCTCTTGCAGCACAGTGCTGGCATGGAGACAGGCAGGCAGTCAGGTGACAAAGGGTTTCAAAGTCATCTGACCTAACACAAACAGGCAGTGGTGGTGCATAGTTTGCTCCGGTGGAGCAGCCGCATGCCGGACATTTAGTCTAGTCCCCCCTCTCCTCTCTCCCCTTTCTCCCAGTGCCCCTACCCCCAGACATTGCCCTGGGGCAAAGGGAAGAGGGGGAGACGTGAGATTTAGGGGCTAGGGGATGGAGGGACACGGGGTCAGCCGGTTCCCGGGGGTTGGGCACCAAAGGCCCTATTTATATAGTACTTCACCTCACCTTCTCCTAGTATGTATCGTTCTGTAATATCAATATCCTGTAAATGAGGAATTGGCACATTTCTTTATTGAACCCCCCCCCCCCCCCCCCCCCCCCCCCCCCCCACCAGCACTTGAGGGCACCAGGCTGCCCTACATCACGTACTCCTATCATCCATTACGCACACCTGCCTTCCCTTGTCACGCTGTAAATGAGGAATTGGCACATTTCTTTATTGAACCCCCCCCCCCCACCAGCACTTGAGGGCACCAGGCTGCCCTACATCACGTACTCCTATCATCCATTACGCACACCTGCCTTCCCTTGTCACGCGCATCAGCAATATTGGACTCACCTGGACTCCCTCATCACCTGTTATTACCTCCCCTATATCTGTCAGTTCCCCAGCTCTGTTCCCCACTTCTGCATTAATTGTCTTTTGTTTGTGTTACTTGTTTGCTGATGCTGTTCCTGTCTCGTTCCATGTCCGTTCTTTATTAAATGTTTGACTCCCCGTACCTGCTTCGTCTCTCCAGCGTCATCCCATTTGTCAGACCAAACTTTAAACCGATTTGGAAAGTGCCTGTGTTTGGACTTGTTTAAACAACGACAGGTGTTAATGAATAGAGATCCATATTCTGTTGTTTGGCTTGCTCCCTGCACCCTTGATCTGAAAATTTATCAGTAGCAAACACATACAGTAAAGTATTTACTCAATGTACCAGAGTCGGTAGGAATATGTTAAAGTAATTGTCCAGTGTTTACAGATTTCTATGAAGTATGACCTATAATTTATTACAATATGAGTGAAATAGTTTTCCTTCCAAAATGTTTTAATTAAGTATGTTAAAATGCAGCTTTTCTGTATTGGAATGGTGTGGGCATATAACAGTCATTAAAAACATTGATGCGAGTAGACCACTTATTGGCCAGCAGATGACATCATCCTCAATGAGGAAATAGCAAGTATTTTCAAAATTGTCTTTTTTACATAGTTTGAAGGTTTTTTTCTCCAATTTATACTTTGGCCACAAATACGAGTATAGGATGAGTCAACAACATTATTTGGGTATGAGGAAACAGAATATGAATGTGTAAAAGTGAGATTTTCACTGGACACTTTAACACTAAAAGCCAGTGCCCTGATGAATTAGGATTAGTCATTAGATGAAGCAGAATGAAGAAAGCCAGCAGTTTGTTACATTCTTGACACTTTGTGTTCCAGGAAGTGTGGTGCACTGAGTTGCTACAGGCAGGTTACCTATTAAACGCACCCAGCTGATGTTGGCTCCTCTTCAATCTCATTACTGCACTGTTGATGACAGTGAGGAAAACGGTTCATTACTTCAACAAATTAGCAACAAACTGTCTAGACCAGGCCTGAACAAAGGCCGGCCCGGGAGCCGTATGCAGCCCGCGACCTGATTCAATACGGCCCGCGGAATTATGCTCAGATCACATTAAGAATTTGCAATTGTAAAGTTTTTGTTATTCAAATTAAAAGCCCAATGAATTGTCGCCTTTGTGTAATGATTTAACTCCCACCGCTTGTGGGACATTTATTTTGAAGGCACATATAAATAGCAACTTCACAATGACAGACAGTGACTGCCAGGCTGACACACACATCACAATTACAAATAGTAGCTCGCTAAAAATTGTGCAAAAAATAGTTTTTCAAAGATTTCAAAGAAATGAAAAGTAGACAATGAATGTAGGGTGTTCCAGCAAGAGTGGACATCGAAATATTTATTTATTGAGGTATCAGGGAAAGCTGTGTGCTTAGTGTGCTAAGAGAGCATCGCTGTCTTGAAAGACTACAACTTGTCCCGACACTTCCAGACAAAGCATGCAGAGAAATACAGGAATATGTCTTCTGAGCAGAGGGCAAGTGCATCGAAAGAGTTGCTTTCTCAGTTGCAAAAGCAGCAATGACTTTTTACAAAACTGCATTCAGCAAACAACGGAATTTTGAGAGCTATGTACTGTGTACTGTCCCACATAATTGCTAAATATAGCAAGTCATTCGCTGAGAGCGAATTCATTAAAGAAAGTTTAATTGACTCTGCAGCAATACTTTCCCCCGACAAGAAAGAGCTGTTTGATAATGTTTCCCTGTCAAGACGAATAGTGACATGGCGTGTTGAGGACATTTCAGAGAATATGGAACAACAGTATGGAACAACAGAAAGACAAAGTAAAGAATGTCACCTATTTCTCCCTGGCCCTGGATGAGAGCAGTGATGCGGTGAGGCATAACCCCAGACTTTGAAATCACAGAGGAGCTTGCTTCAGTGCAGTCAATGAAGAGCACAACTACATGGAAATATTTATTGGAGGAGGTTAACCTCACCAACATCCAGTGAAATTGCAGAGCGCCAAATTCAAATACAGAAATACTCATTATAAGAATTCAGAAAATGTACAAGTATTTTACATAGGTTTAAAGATTCACTTCTTGTGAATCCAACCACGGTGGCAGATTTCAAAAAGGATTTACAGCGAAAGCATACCTTACGATTATTTGAGAACATCGCCCAGCAGACAAATCATTACAAACAGTAACCAGCCAAGTAGAAGAGTTACACAAGTCAGAAATAGAGATAAAATTAATCAGTTATCATTGATGATCTTCATATGGTTGCACTCAGAAGACATTCATTTACTCAATAAATGCTTGTTTTGTTCGATAAAGTATATTTATATCCAAAAACCTCCTTTTTGTTCGCGCGTTTTCTTCAGTAATCCACAGGCTCAAACGCAGTCACAACAGGCAGACAAAAAAAAATCCAAATTGTATCCGTAAAGTTCATAGTAACATGTCAAACGATGTTTATATTCAAACCTCAGGTTATTTTTAGCCTAAATAATCAATAATATTTAAACCGGACAATAACGTTGTCAATATAAAAGGTAAACAAGAAAGGCACTCTCTCGGTCGTGCGCATGAAAAAGCTCTCTGACACTGCAGGGTCCACTCATTCAGACTGCTCTTACTCCCTCATTTTTCAGAATACAAGCCTGAAACAATTTCTAAAGACTGTCAATTTGAGTCCTGTCAATGGATACTGTAATGGCATTGAATAGAAAACTACAAAACAAAAACAAATCCTACTTCCTGGATGGATTTTTCTCAGGTTTCCACCTTCCAAATAACTTATGTTATACACACAGACAATATTTTAACAGTTTTGGAAACTATAGAGTGTTTTCTATCCAAATATACCAATTATATGCATATCCTATCTTCTGGACCTGAGTAGCAGGCAGTTTCATTTGGGCACGCTTTTCATCCAAAATTCCGAATGCTGCCCCCTACCCTAGAAAAGTGAATACATGTGTGGCAAAGCTGGGACTGAGTTTTGAAAAGTTATCCAATGTGACAACTGATGGATGCCAGAACTTGACAAAAAAACGTTGACATTTTGAAAGGTATACAAGATCAAGTAGCTGAGCTGAACCCAGATCAGAAAATTATTTTCCTGCATTACATTATTCATCAGGAAGTGCTCTGTAAATGTGTTCTGAAAATGTTGTGGATTCAGTCACTAAAGTGGTAAACTTCATAAGAGCAACATCTTTAAACCACAGGCAGTTTGTCTCACTGTTGGAAGAGACAGAATCAGGTCATGCAGATCTCCCCTACCACACAAACTTGAGATGGTTGAGTTTGGGGAAGGTGCAGATCTCCCCTACCACACAAACGTGAGATGGCTGAGTTTGGGGAAGGTGCAGATCTCCCCTACCACACAAACGTGAGATGGCTGAGTTTGAGGAAGGTGCAGATCTCCCCTACCACACAAACTTGAGATGGTTGAGTTTGGGGAAGGTGCTTAAAAGGGTGTGGGACCTGAAGTCAGATATTGCTGAGTTTTTGCAAATAAAAGGAAAATATGTGGAGTTCCTTCAACTGCAAGATAAAAGAATCGTTCGCTGATTTTGCCTTTACCGTGGACATCATGGCCCTCATGAATGAACTGAATTGCAAACTACAAGGGAAGGGCCTTTTTGCACATCAGATGTGGAAAGGGAAATGACTCCTCCCGACCCGCCAAGTAGAAGCCAACAATCTCACCCACCTTCCGACACTACTAGTCTGTTCCCTATCAGATGACCTTCCGACACTACTAGTCTGTTCCCTATCAGATGACCTTCTGAAACTACTAGTCTGTTCCCTATCAGATGACCTTCCGACACTACTAGTCTGTTCCCTATCAGATGACCTTCTGACACTACTAGTCTGTTCCCTATCAGATGACCTTCCGACACTACTAGTCTGTTCCCTATCAGATGACACTACTAGTCTGTTCCCTATCAGATGACCTTCTGAAACTACTAGTCTGTTCCCTATCAGATGACCTTCCGACACTACTAGTCTGTTCCCTATCAGATGACCTTCTGACACTACTAGTCTGTTCCCTATCAGATGACCTTCCGACACTACTAGTCTGTTCCCTATCAGATGACACTACTAGTCTGTTCCCTATCAGATGACACTACTAGTCTGTTCCCTATCAGATGACCTTCTGACACTACTAGTCTGTTCCCTATCAGATGACCTTCTGACACTACTAGTCTGTTCCCTATCAGATGACACTACTAGTCTGTTCCCTATCAGATGACACTACTAGTCTGTTCCCTATCAGATGACACTACTAGTCTGTTCCCTATCAGATGACACTACTAGTCTGTTCCCTATCAGATGACCTTCTGACACTACTGGTCTGTTCCCTATCAGATGACCTTCTGACACTACTAGTCTGTTCCCTATCAGATGACACTACTAGTCTGTTCCCTATCAGGTGACACTACTAGTCTGTTCCCTATCAGATGACCTTCTGACACTACTAGTCTTTTCCCTATCAGATGACACTACTAGTCTGTTCCCTATCAGATGACACTACTAGTCTGTTCCCTATCAGATGACCTTCTGACACTACTAGTCTGTTCCCTATCAGATGACCTTCCAACACTACTAGTCTGTTCCCTATCAGATGACACTACTAGTCTGTTCCCTATCAGATGACCTTCCGACACTACTAGTCTGTTCCCTATCAGATGACCTTCTGACACTACTAGTCTGTTCCCTATCAGATGACACTACTAGTCTGTTCCCTATCAGATGACCTTCTGACACTACTAGTCTGTTCCCTATCAGATGACCTTCCGACACTACTAGTCTGTTCCCTATCAGATGACACTACTAGTCTGTTCCCTATCAGATGACCTTCTGACACTACTAGTCTGTTCCCTATCAGATGACCTTCTGACACTACTAGTCTGTTCCCTATCAGATGACCTTCTGACACTACTAGTCTGTTCCCTATCAGATGACACTACTAGTCTGTTCCCTATCAGATGACACTACTAGTCTGTTCCCTATCAGATGACCTTCTGACACTACTAGTCTGTTCCCTATCAGATGACCTTCTGACACTACTAGTCTGTTCCCTATCAGATGACACTACTAGTCTGTTCCCTATCAGATGACACTACTAGTCTGTTCCCTATCAGATGACACTACTAGTCTGTTCCCTATCAGATGACACTACTAGTCTGTTCCCTATCAGATGACCTTCTGACACTACTAGTCTGTTCCCTATCAGATGACCTTCTGACACTACTAGTCTGTTCCCTATCAGATGACCTTCCGACACTACTAGTCTGTTCCCTATCAGATGACCTTCTGACACTACTAGTCTGTTCCCTATCAGATGACACTACTAGTCTGTTCCCTATCAGATTACACTACTAGTCTGTTCCCTATCAGATGACACTACTAGTCTGTTCCCTATCAGATGACACTACTAGTCTGTTCCCTATCAGATGACCTTCTGACACTACTAGTCTGTTCCCTATCAGATGACACTACTAGTCTGTTCCCTATCAGATTACACTACTAGTCTGTTCCCTATCAGATGACACTACTAGTCTGTTCCCTATCAGATGACCTTCTGACACTACTAGTCTGTTCCCTATCAGATGACCTTCCGACACTACTAGTCTGTTCCCTATCAGATGACCTTCTGACACTACTAGTCTGTTCCCTATCAGATGACACTACTAGTCTGTTCCCTATCAGATTACACTACTAGTCTGTTCCCTATCAGATGACACTACTAGTCTGTTCCCTATCAGATGACACTACTAGTCTGTTCCCTATCAGATGACCTTCTGACACTACTAGTCTGTTCCCTATCAGATGACACTACTAGTCTGTTCCCTATCAGATTACACTACTAGTCTGTTCCCTATCAGATGACACTACTAGTCTGTTCCCTATCAGATGACACTACTAGTCTGTTCCCTATCAGATGACACTACTAGTCTGTTCCCTATCAGATGACCTTCTCACACTACTAGTCTGTTCCCTATCAGATGATCTTCTGACACTACTAGTCTGTTCCCTATCAGATGACACTACTAGTCTGTTCCCTATCAGATGACACTACTAGTCTGTTCCCTATCAGATGACACTACTAGTCTGTTCCCTATCAGATGACACTTCTAGTCTGTTCCCTATCAGATGACACTACTAGTCTGTTCCCTATCAGATGACACTACTAGGCTGTTCCCTATCAGATGACACTACTAGTCTGTTCCCTATCAGATGACCTTCTGACACTACTAGTCTGTTCCCTATCAGATGACCAGATGGAGAAGTATACATCGCTGCTGCGTACATTGAACGGTGAGTTTTCTCGCCATTTTGAGGATTTCAAAGTGTTGGAAAATGACATGCTGTTGGTTTCCTCTCCTTTTACCTTGTGGATGTGGATAATGATTCCACTGACCTGCATCTTGAGCTTATCGATCTTCAGTCTGATGCAGTGATCGGAGAACTATTCAAAACAATTTCACTGACAAGGTTCTATGCATCTCTCGATGATCAAAACTTTCAAACGATTAGGAGTCATGCTCAGAAGATGTTTGTACTGTTTGGGTCAACCTATGTACTGTGTATGTGAACAGACATTTTCAGTGAAGAAATATAACAAGTCAAGGCACAGATCATCTCTTACTGACTCTCACCTCTCAGCAATCCTGCACATAGCGAAGTCACTAGTCTAGTCAATGCCAATTAGAGACTTCACACTGATTGAGTAGTTTAAAATGTAATGTTGAGGTCTCTGTCCTTCTTGTGTTTTTGTGCATACCCGTTAACAAGAGTTCTGTCCGTGGTGCTGAATGCACAGGGTACTTTTCCCTATGTGTGATTCATTGCATGTTTATTCAAAAATACCTACCAAAAGGAGAACATGGATGTGGTTTATTTCTGTGCATGTTAAAAAAGTCAAATAAGTAGTATATCTGGAAATGATTTACAGTAGATATATCTGTCAACACAGTCATACTGTACATACACATGATGTATAATTCTGTAATATGATTCTGGCCCGCGATGGTAAAAATATATCCTAATGTGGCCCTCCATGGAAAATAATTGCCCAGGCCTGGTGTAGACAATGGACAGTTGTCTTTTCTTTGGACCGGCCTGTTCCATGACCTGTATGAGTGTGCAGTGGATTGCGAGTGGCTTAGTTTGAGTCAGTGCAGCGTGTGTGTACATTGTGGAATGTGGCATTCCTGCCATTGTTTTGTGAATGGAGTGATTGGAATCCCCAATTTATGCTTTTCAGCCATGCTATTAAAGCCTGGAAAGAGGATTCCAAAGGCTTCTCCACACCTTGATGTAAATTCACACACCAGTCACACTCCCTCCACTCATGTGCACACACATGCATGTACATACTCTGTTCTCGTATTCACGCACAAAAGCTATAAAAAATGGAACCTGTCTTGACCTGTTTGCTGTGTATGAACGGTATGTTCTGTGTTAACAAACTACATGAATGTAAAAGGGTAACTGATTTGGACCGATTTGTCACTTTGGCGCTGGGCTAAAAGCCCTGGCACACACCTACACACCTATTGTGACTGACATGGGGGAAGTGAACGATTGTGGTCCCTAAAGCCATGGGAAATCTTTTTGGCCTCTGCTGCTTGGGACAAGGGTGACATTGATGCAGGAGTGTGATGCTGGTCTTTAAGGATCTGACACTCTCTGTGTGTGTGTGTTTGTGTGTGTGTGTGTGTGTGTGTGTGTGTCTTCCCCAGAGCCTGGGGAAGATGTCCGTCACTGCCTGCAGACCCACCTTGCAGCCTCTTTCTCTCTCCCTCCTGCGAGGGTACAATAATGTACCTATAACTAATGGTACAATGGACACACCTTACAGGCTACCACTACAGTGACAAGCGTTTGTACCCCTTTAAGAACAATTCAGTACCTTTTCTTCTGAGATTGCAGGCAGGCAGCGAGACAGACTGGCTGTAATTAAGATAAGCTCACATAAGAGGGTGTGGAACCCATACAGGGAAGATAAGACATCTGACTCTACGTCCTATCTACTGCATTACTCTCATTCAGGAGACCAAAGCAGTTCAATCAAAGCATTGGCAAAATAGGGAACATGAGAAGCAGTCTATTGATAATGATATTCCCTGGGTACTGGGTGACTGGATGTAGGCTAGGCTTGAGTTAACGTGATGGATGGGGAATCTGGGATAATGCTGAATTGTCTCATTTGGTCTCAGCTGGATCTCTGTGTTTTCTGGGAAATACAGTATTATTTGGGCATGGGAGAGGTTGGGCTGCTGGAGTCAGCCTGTGTGTTGATGTTGACAGCCCACCTGCTGTAATGCTGATGAGTGCAGTGCTGCAGGATGTAGCCCAGGCAGATAGATTACATTAGTATTGGACTATTAGTATTACTCTCCATGCCCTGATGCTACCTCCCCATGGCTCCCGCTCCCTACCTGCCTCCCCTCACTGCTTCTCTAATGCCTCTCCCTCCCTGCCTCCACCTCCATCCTGCCTCCCTCCCTGCCTCTCCCTCCATCCTGCCTTCTTCCTACCTCCCCTCCCTGCTCTCCCTTCCTCCTGCCTCCCCATCTTTCTCACACCCTCTGTCCTCCATGCCTCCCTCCCCTCTGCCTCCCCTGGGAGATACTGGTTTATCGGGGAGAGCACCTGAGGGGAAGCACAGCAACCTTGTTTCACAACCCTCCCACGGACAACAAGTTTATGAATACTGAAGCAATGCTTAGCTAGTCTTTTTAGCGAACATTCCACTCCTGTCATTTGGCAAAAGCAAATGGGCAAATAACAGGAGTGGCGAGGAGTGGAATGTACTAGCTGAACAGAGACGACAACCAGTCTAATGCTTAGCTATGGGTGTAATAAACAACCTATAGGTTTAGACTGTTGTGGTCCATATTTGCTGTCTTCTAGTGTACTATAAAATAGATGTATCTCCTATTCGTAACACTTTGCCCAGTCATATTCAAGGTTAGAACTACTTTTCTATGGGTTCTGATGCTTCCAGACTTGCATTTTTGATAATATATCTACAGTATTTCACCTTTTAATCTGTCTAGTATTGCTTACTAGGTGTGTCCAATAATTTTTGTAACCACTCCCTCTTCAAATTAGGGTTGATTGGAAAAAGCTGTTCAAAAGAGGACATTGTATTATCATAACTTTGTACTCCCTGACGAAGGCCACGCAGCTGAAATGCGTCAGTGTTTTTAAACTTTATTTCCATTGAACATTCCATACAAATAAAGGTATTTTAATTAATTATATGAAAGATGCCTTGGTGTGCACACCCATGTGCAGGAGCACAAACACACACACAAATCCTGACTAATACACAGCATAGACACAAACACATGTGCACACACACACATACAGACACATGTACATGTCATAATAAACAGTGTAAGCAATAGGAGTGGAGGTATTTATTGAGGATTGAAGGACATTCGGGACATGCGGTAGGCATAGCATTCTTTGGTAAATATAGTCTAGCCACAGCGGTAAATGCCAGGAGCTTCTAGGGGGTCGTGCTGTGGGGTGGGGATGGAGGGAGCTGTGTTACCCCTGGGAACAGATAAAGGGACAGGGGGGGGGGCTGTGTTACCCCTGGGAACAGATGAAGGGACAGGGTTGGGGTGGGGGTGGAGGGGGCTGTGTTACCCCTGGGAACAGATAAAGGGACAGGGTTGGGGTGGAGGGAGCAGTGTTGCCCCTGGGAACAGATAGAGGGACGGGTGTTTGTTTTATTTTGGTCTACTCCACAGCAACCCAGAGGAATATCTGTAGAGCATCCCAGATGTTTGGCATTTAAGTGATCTGGAGTTATCACAGCACAGCTTTACTGGGAAGAGCAAGTACCAAGGGAGACTTCTCTCTATCCTCCTCCCATAAGTTTCTCAATGCTATGGAACTTACAAGCAAACACAGGGATCCCTCCTGGCAGCGTTAAAACAACATGCCCATCTCTTTGACTTTCACACAGTAAAGTGATAGATACTGTAGCAATAGATAGCGATATATATATTGAAGAAAGAGATATAGAAAGCAATAGATAGCGATATATAGTGAAGAAAGAGATATAGAAGGCAATAGATAGTGACATATAATGAAGAAAGAGCTATAGATAGCAATAGATAGCAATATATAGTTGTCACGATCGTCGTGTAGTTGGAGTAGTTGGAAGGATCGGAGGACCAGGAGTGGGAAGGTGAACGGAAAGGGTCTGGAGCAACGAACCACCCTTGCTGTCTCTGCCTGGCCGGTTCCCCTCTTTCCACTGGGATTCTCTGCCTCTAACCCTATTACAGGGGCTGAGTCACTGGCTTACTGGGGCTCTCTCATGCCGTCCCTGGAGGGGGTGCGTCACCTGAGTGGGTTGATTCACTGATGTGGTCATCCTGTCTGGGTTGGTAAGCCTTGTCTCAGGATGGTAAGTTGGTGGTTGAAGATATCCCTCTAGTGGTGTGGGGGCTGTGCTTTGGCAAAGTGGGTGGGGTTATATCCTTCCTGTTTGGCCCTGTCCGGGGGTGTCCTCGGATGGGGCCACAGTGTCTCCTGACCCCTCCTGTCTCAGCCTCCAGTATTTATGCTGCAGTAGTTTATGTGTCGGGGGGCTGGGGCCAGTTTGTTATATCTGGAGTACTTCTCCTGTCCTATTCGGTGTCCTGTGTGAATCTAAGTGTGCGTTCTCTAATTCTCTCCTTCTCTCTTTCTTTCTCTCTCTCTGAGGACCTGAGCCCTAGGACCATGCCCCAGGACTACCTGACATGATGACTCCTTGCTGTCCCCAGTCCACCTGGCCATGCTGCTGCTCCAGTTTCAACTGACCTGAGCCCTAGGACATTGCCCCAGGACTACCTGACATGATGACTCCTTGCTGTCCCCAGTCCACCTGACCGTGCTGCTGCTCCAGTTTCAACTGTTCTACCTTATTATTATTCGACCATGCTGGTCATTTATGAACATTTGAACATCTTGGCCATGTTCTGTTATAATCTCCACCCGGCACAGCCAGAAGAGGACTGGCCACCCCACATAGCCTGGTTCCTCTCTAGAATTCTTCCTAGGTTTTGGCCTTTCTAGGGAGTTTTTCCTAGCCACCGTGCTTCTACACCTGCATTGCTTGCTGTTTGGGGTTTTAGGCTGGGTTTCTGTACAGCACTTTGAGATATCAGCTGATGTACGAAGGGCTATATAAATACATTTGATTTGATTTGATTTGATTTGAGGACCAAAATGCAGCGTGGTGTGGCTCATCGTTAATTTAATGAATAGAGAACACTTGAACAAACTACACAAAACAATAACCGAATAACGACCGTGAAGCTATAATAAGAACTGTGCTGACACAAGCAACTAACATAGACAATCACCCACAACCCACAATGACAATACAGGCTACGTAAATATGGTACCCAATCAGAGACAACGCCAAACACAGAAACAGACAAACTAGACATCCAACATAGAATGCCCACTCAGATCACACCCTGACCAAACAAACATACATAGCAAACTATAGTCAGGGAGTGACAGCCCCCCCCCCCCCCCCCCAAGGTGCGGACTCCGGCCGATAAAACCTGAACCTATAGGGGAGGGTCTGGGTGGGCATCTGTCCGCGGTGGCGGCTCTGGTGCTGGACGTGGCCCCCACTCCACCATAGTCTTAGTCCACCTTAGTAGCGTCCTTTGAGCGGCAACCCCCGCCGCCAACCCAGGACTGGCAACCCTGCTAAAGGGCCCCACTGGACTGAGGGGCAGCTCAGGACTGAGGGGCAGCTCAGGACTGAGGGGCAGCTCAGGACTGAAGGGCAGCTCAGGACTGAAGGGCAGCTCAGGACTGAAGGGCAGCTCAGGACTGAAGGGCAGCTGACTGACGGCTCTTGCGGCTCCTGGCTGGCTGGCGGCTCTGGCGGCTCCTGGCTGGATGACGGCTCTGGCGGCTACTGGCTGGCTGACGGCCCTGGCGGCTCCTGGCTGGCTGACGGCTCTGGCGGTTCCTGGTTGGCTGACGGCTCTGGCGGCTCTTTGCTGGCTGACAGCTCTGATGGCTCCTGGCTGACTGCCGGCGGCGGCTCCTGGCTGGCTGGCGGCTCTGGCGGCTCCTGGCTGGCTGGCGGCTCTGGAGGCTCCTGGCTGACTGGCGGCTCTGACGGCTCAGGACATACGGGAGACTCTGGCAGCTCAGGACAGACGGGAGACTCTGGCGGCTCAGGACAGACGGGAGACTCTGGCGGCTCAGGACAGACGGGAGACTCTGACGGCGCTGGATAGGAGGAAGGCTCTAGCAGCGCTGGAAAGGCGGGAGCACCTGTAGGCAAAAGATGGAGAGACAGCCTGGGGCGGGGGGCTGCCACCGGAGGGCTGGTGCGTGGAGGTGGCACTGGATAGACCAGACCATGAAGGTGCACTGGAGATCACGCGTACTGGGGACACCATGCGTTCCACCGCATAACACGGTGCCTGACCAGCACAACGCCCGCCACGGTTAGCACGGCTAGGAGCACTGTAGCGCTGAGCTGGCACAGGACGTGCAGGGCTAGGGAGGTGCACAGGAGGCCTGGTGCGTGAGGCTGACACAGTCTTCACCAGACGACTAGCACGCACCTCAGGACGAGTATGGAGAGCTGACCCAGGTGACATCAACTCCCCGACACGGTCCGTTGGGCGGATGTCATGCCTCATGCACCAAAACAGCACCTCCCTCATAACTCTCTCCTCCAATTTCCCCATTAACTCCTTCACTGTCTCTGCTTCGCTCACCTCCAACACCGCCCTGACCGGCTCTGGTTCCCTCCTTGGCTCCTTACGGTAAACAGGGGGAGTTGGCTCAGGTCTGACTCCTGACTCTGCCACACTCTACCTGTGCCCCCACATTACATTTTTGGGGCTGCCTCTCGGGCTTCCAGCTGCGCTACCGTGCAAGCTCCTCGTAATGCCGCCTACTCTGCTTTCGCTGCCTCCAGCTCTGCTTTGGGGCGGCGATATTCCCCTGGCTGCTCCCAGGGTCCTTTGCCGTCCAAAATCTCCTCCCATGTCCAGGAGTCTTGTGATGCTGGCCGCTGCTGCTGCTGCTGCTGCCCGTTACCACGCCGCTTGGTTCTTGGTTGGTGGGTGATTCTGTCACGATCGTCGTCCTCCTCGTCTGAGGGGGAGTAGTTGTAAGGATCGGAGTACCAAAATGCAGCGTGGTATGTGCTCATCGAGAATTTAATGAACAGAGAACACTTGAACAAACTACACAAAACAATCTGACACAAGCAACTAACATAGACAATCACACACAACCCACAATGACAAAACAGGCTACCTAAATATGGTATCAATCAGAGACAACGACTAACACCTGCCTCTGATTGACAACCATATCAGGCCAAACACAGAAACAGACAAACTAGACATCCAACATAGAATGCCCACTCAGATCACACCCTGACCAAACAAAACAAAGAAACAGACAAAGCAAACTATGTTTAGGGCGTGACAATAGTGAAGAAAGAGAAAGAGATAGATAGCAATAGATAGTGAAGAAAGAGATAGATAGCAATACACAGTGAATAAAGAGATAGATAGCAATAGATAGTGATATATAGTGAAGAAAGAGATAGAGATAGACAGTGATATATAGTGATATATAGGGAAGAAAGAGATAGAGATAGATAGAAGTAGATAGTGACAAATAGGGAAGAAAGAGATAGAGATAGATAGCAATGAATCATATGAAAGAGCAATGAGCCACTCCCAGCAGGACAGAGCAGAGGTAGGCATGGTGGAATGATTCCGCTTAAGAATCATCTGGACAGAAAGTTTAATCCCATATGAGGTTACCCATCTAGCAGATAACATTCTGAGAAGCATAGGTTATTTTGCAAACAACCTTCCCACAACTTTCAGGGAATGGTGCAGGGTGGTTGCTTGGTTCAGGATAGTTGCTCAGCACATGGAACTTGACCCCAAAAAATTTGGGGTAGGTATTTCATTACTTTAACAGAACGTTGCTTAAAAGTTCAAACATGGTTACATGTAATTAAAATTGTGTTAATTCTGGGAATGTTCTTCAACTGGTTTGACATTGGGAATGTTCTCAAAGAGTTCAGAGCATGTTAAGAGATGAGAAACTTCTGTGGGAATTTCTGTACTTCAGCATTATGTTTCCTACAGGCTAGCTCCATCCTGGTGGCACAGTGAACTAATTCCATGGATAAAGAACAGAAGATTATAGGTTTGAGTCCAACTAATGCAGTGTCACAATAAAAAAGAAATATGTTTGCATAATTAATGCCTAAGGAAATGATATTCCATGTGTCTTCGCTGTGTTTGGAGTAACAAAAAAGTTGTACCATTGGTCTATTTCCTCTGCATCTGTTGGTACCAACCATTAGTCTGTGTGGTTTAAAGGGGACTGTGTTAGAGCAGTGTTTGTGAGACAAGGGCGGATCCCAAAGGGGCCAGGTCTTTTTACAAAAACATCTGTAGAGTTCGAATGGTTTCTGTTACAAACTATTAAAAGCTATCTATGAAAAGCTGACACTCTCACAAACACGCACATGTAACATGTTTTGACGCTTAAAAGCTACACAAGAGTTGTTCGGAGGTAAGGTGTTCCTCTACATAGAAGATCATAGGGAATCCCAGGACATAGTGTCTGTAATACTGTAATAAATGCACATAGTTGCTGTCACAAACTTCAAACTCCACACAGTTGTCACTGACTAGTTGGACATTCATTTCCCACTGAGCAAACAATTTCGGTACTTACAGCATTCATATACATTCATTTTTTATCAGGTTTTTGCTTTGGTGGACTGTATTTAATTGATTGACATTCGTCAATAAAACTCATGAATGCAACTGTTTATGTCAAAAGGTTTTGGGTTCTACTTGTTGCCCTGGTTGTCCTAAAAAGACGATGGTAACCACTTCAATGTGAGGCTAAATATATGGGCAAGGCATGCAGATAAATACAAATCAGATAAATGAAAAGTACATTTTTGCTGGAACCAACACGGTTAACCCAAAACAAGATAGTTATTAAAAGTCTTATTGAAAACAGTCAGTGAAAGTTTTAAGGAAGTTATTCCAAAACCTCCAAATAACCTATCATTTCTGTATTCAGAGTGTTAATAAAACCTTCCAGGGGAACATTAAAGGAACCAGCGTAAAACCTTCTCAGAACCTCCCTGCAACCTAAACAAATTCCAGAATAGGCAAGATTTTCACTTCTGTTCTCAGAATGTTTAGAAAATGTCAGGAAACATATGGCTTTGTTCCCACAACCAATGTGAAACCAAAAACATACAGTTGAAGTCATAAGTTTACATACACTTAGGTTGGAGTCATTAAAACTCATTTTTCAGGGGCCTTTCGGGTGGTGCAGTGGTCTAGAGCACTGCACTGCAGCGCTAGCTGTGCCACCAGAGACTCTGGGTTTGGGCCCAGGCTCTGTCGCAGCCGGCCGTGACTGGGAGGTCCGTGGGGCGACTCACAATTGGCCTAGCATCGTCCGGGTTAGGGAGGGTTTGGCCGGTAGGGATATCCTTGTCTCATCGCGCACCAGCAGCTCCTGTGGCTGGCCGGGCGCAGTGCATGCTAACCAAGGTTGCCAGATGCACGGTGTTTCCTCCGACACATTGGTTTTGCTGGCTTCCGGGTTGAATGCGCGCTGTGTTAAGAAGCAGTGCGGCTTGGTTGGGTTGTGTTTCGGAGGACGCATGACTTTCGACCTTCGTCTCTCCCGAGCCTGTACGGGAGTTGTAGCGATAAGATAGTAACTACTAACAATTGGATACCACGAAATTTGGGAGAAAAAGGGGGGATAAAAATTCAACCACTCCACAAATGTTTTTCAACCACTCCACAACTGTATTGTTAACAAACTATAGTTTTGGCAAGTCGGTTAGGACATCTACTTTGTGCATGACAAAAGTAATTTTCCCAACAATTGTTTACAGACAGATGATTTCACTTATTATTCAATGTATCACAATTCCAGTGGGTCAGAAGTTTACATACACTAAGTTGACTGTGCCTTTAAACAGCTTGGAAAATTCCAGAAAATGATGCCATCTCTTTAGAAGCTTCTGATAGGCTAACTGACATCATTTCAGTCAATTGGAGGTGTACCTGTGGATGTATTTCAAGGCCTACCTTCAAACGCAGTGCCTCTTTGCTTAGCATCATTGGAAAATCAAAAGTAATCAACCAAGAACTCAAGAAAAAACATTGTAGATCTCCACGAGTCTGGTTCATCCTCGGGAGAAATTTCCAAATGCCTGAAGGTACCACGTTTATCTGTACAAACAATAGTATGTAAGAATTAATACCATGGGACCATGCAGCCATCATACCGTTCAGGAAGGAGACACGTTTTGTCTCCTAGAGATGAACGTACTTCGGTGCGAAAAGTGCAAATCAATCCCAGAACAACAGCAAAGGACCTTGTGAAGATGCTGGAGGAAACAGGTACAAAAGTATGTATATCCATAGTAAAATAAGTCCTATATCAACATAACCTGAAAGGCCGCTCAGCAAGGAAGAAGCCACTGCTCCAAAACTGCCATAAAAAAATTAAAACTACAGTTTGCACATGGGGACAAAGATCGTACTTTTTGGAAAAATGTCCTCTGGCCATAATGACCATTGTTATGTTTGGAGGAAAAAGGGGGATGCTTGCAAGCCGAAGAACACCATCCCAACTGTGAAGCACGGGGGTGGCAGCATCATGTTGTGGGGGTGCTTTGCTGCAGGAGGGACTGGTGCACTTCACAAAATAGATGGCATCATGAGTTGGGAAAATGATGTGGATATATTGAAGCAATATCTCAAGACATCAGTCAGGAAGTTAAAGCTTGGTCACATATGGGTCTTCCAAATGGACAATGACCCCAAGCATACTTCCAAAGTTGTGGCAAAATGGCTTAAGGACAACAAAGTCAAGGTGTTGGAGTGGCCATAACAAAGCCCTGACCTCAATCCTATAGAAAATGTGTGGACAGAACTGAAAATGCGTGTGCGTGCAAGGAGGCCTACAAACCTGACTCAGTTACACCAGCTCTGTCAGGAGGAATGAGCCAAAATTCCCCCAACTTACTGTGGGAAGCTTGTGGAAGGCTCCCCAAAACGTTTGACCCAAGTTAAACAATTTAAAGGCAATGCTACCAAATACTAATTGAGTGTATTTAAACTTCTGACCCCCATGTGATGAAAGAAATAAAAGCTGAAATAAGTCATTCTCTCTACTATTATTCTGACATTTTACATTTTTAAAATAAAGTGGTGATCCTAACTGACCTAAGACAGGGAGTTTTTACTCTGATTAAATGTCAGGAATTGTGAAAAACTGAGTTTAAATGTATCTGAGTTTAAATGTATTTGACTAAGGTGAATGTAAACTTCCGACTTCAACTGTACATTCCAAGGAACCAAATGTGCTAGCTGGGTATCGTCTCGTTTTGGGAACTGAAATGGGTGTAGGAGAACGATCGCTTATCATGTCATCATACACACATATAATTTAGCACACACCCACGTATGCACCCACACACATACACACACACACACACACACACACACACACACACACACACACACACACACACACACACACACACACACACACACACACACACACACACACACACACACACACACACACACACACACTGATTTATTCACTCACACACACACATACACATACACATGCACACACACAAACACACACACACACACACACACACACACACACACACACACACACTCACACACACCCACACACAAAACACACACAAAACACAGAAACATAAAAGCCAGTACAGCAGAGCCCTCTTATCTCTTGACACTGGCAGTAATTGATTTTGTGCATGAGGCCATTTGCACGATTAGGGGAAGAATTTAAAAAGCTTCACGGACAGTTGAGCAGACTCTGTCTTCTGGCTCCTGTTTGATTTGTCTCTGACTCTATGCTCGCCAGCGTCTCTGATTTTCAGTGTGTTAGTCAGATTATACAAGATCTACTGTTTCATCATTATGCTCATGCAGAGAAAAGATCTCAATACAATACAGGGATCTGTTAGGATCTGTTAGGATCTGTTAGGATCTGTTAGGATCCCATGACTACATCATCACACTACTGTCCCGGGATGGATCCACATGGAAAGTCGATTTCTGTGATGTAAATGTTACATTCCATAAGGGACCAATGTGAATCTACATACTGTATAGAATCATTTCAGAACAACAAAGTGTCACATTTAAGAGCTTTTAAATAATCATGCATTTCCTAATGTTGGCTGTCAGCCCCTTAGCCGTTCATACTGGCAACCCATGGTTAGATCAGTGATTTTAAATTATACTTGGACCAACCAGATACATTTCAAATTTTTGCTCTGACGTGACTGGCCCCAGGATAATCTCTATGAACCCAAACAAAGCTGTTCATCTAATACCAAACCATCCATCATGGTGTGTGTGTGCATAATGGTGTGTGTGTGTGTGTGTGTGTGTGTGTGTGTGTGTGTGTGTGTGTGTGTGTGTGTGTGTGACAGGATATATTGACAGGGCAGAGACTTTTTCTACCAAGCTCAATTCCTGCGGTGGTATTTGAAGTAAATGACTCTACACCCTGTTGTATAATATGTCACCTAATGAATGTTAATTCAGAACCAATCATGCCGGTACGAAAGGATTAGATACTCTATGGTCATAGACAGTCTGCAACAATGGCTTTTCTGGTTTTACCTCAGTGGGAATAAATTGTTAGGACACACCCACGACATGACATGCTATAGCCGACATGACATGCTATAGCCAGAGTTGGATCTGTGATGTGGTAAAGAGCCTCCCGTCGCATGAACCAACACGAACACATCCCCTTTCTCTCCCTCCCTTGGAAACATCTGTTGTTGGAGCTGAACCAGAACACCAGCTTACTGGGTCTTCTTAGTTTCAGCACCATGGTGCAGGGGAGAGAGGGAGAGGGAGTAGGGAGGGAGAGGGGAAGGAGAGAGGAAGGAAGGGGGAGGGAGAGAGCGAAGGAAGGGGGAGAGAGAAGGGATGGAGGAAAAGAGGGAGGGAAGGTGAGAGAGTGGGGAAAGGAGAGAGCGAGAGGGGAGGGAGAGAGAGGAGAGGGAGGGAAGGGGGGAGGGAGTCGTATGACTGGCAATTCACCCTGCACTAAGGATGCCTGCTATTAAAATACAATTAATGTGCTCATGCTAATCTGGGTAAATTGACCCGGTGACCCTGACCCTTGTTATTCCTCCCGTTAGAAGGTCAGAATAAACTGGTCACCCTGACCCTTGTTATTCCTCCCGTTAGAAGGTCAAAATAAACTGGTCACCCTGACCCTTGTTATTCCTCCCGTTAGAAGGTCAAAATAAACTGGTCAGACTGACCCTTGTTATTCCTCCCGTTAGAAGGTCAAAATAAACTGGTCACCCTGACCCTTGTTATTCCTCCCGTTAGAAGGTCAGAATAAACTGGTCACCCTGACCCTTGTTATTCCTCCCGTTAGAAGGTCAAAATAAACTGGTCACCCTGACCCTTGTTATTCCTCCCGTTAGAAGGTCAGAATAAACTGGTCACCCTGACCCTTGTTATTCCTCCCGTTAGAAGGTCAGAATAAACTGGTCACCCTGACCCTTGTTATTCCTCCCGTTAGAAGGTCAAAATAAACTGGTCACCCTGACCCTTGTTATTCCTCCCGTTAGAAGGTCAGAATAAACTGGTCACCCTGACCCTTGTTATTCCTCCCGTTAGAAGGTCAAAATAAACTGGTCACCCTGACCCTTGTTATTCCTCCCGTTAGAAGGTCAGAATAAACTGGTCACCCTGACCCTTGTTATTCCTCCCGTTAGAAGGTCAGAATAAACTGGTCACCCTGACCCTTGTTATTCCTCCCGTTAGAAGGTCAGAATAAACTGGTCACCCTGACCCTTGTTATTCCTCCCGTTAGAAGGTCAAAATAAACTGGTCACCCTGGCCCTTGTTATTCCTACCATGACAAGACCAGAATAAACTGGTGGTTAATATGCCACAGAGCGGCTGCTGGGAGGTACAGAGGGTGAGTGGAAAAGGGAGGATCGAAAGAGAAGACCAAGAAGATAACATTAGAAAGAGGATTACATTAGATTAACATTATTGTCCAACCAGGGGGATATTCATTTGGTCATGTGCTTATTAAAAAGACAAAAGACATTAAACAGAAAAACATTAAACAGAAAAACACAGAAAGATACACTATAAAATTCAGATGAATAGTGCAATAGGCTACATATTAACCTGATGGCTGCTGGTATTAAAGAGTCCTTGTATCTATTAGTCCTCTGCTTCTTTTGAAGAACAATTTTTCCTCTACTCAAGCTGCTTAAGGATGAAGTGGGTGGAGATTTGATGTCAGAGAGGGTACTGGTGTCAACCTTTCAGTAATCTCCCGTGGGCATGTTCTGCACAGCTGACCAAATGACGTGAGATTTTACTTCTGGGTTAATAGAGATGACCCTTTCCGTGTTGTCATGGTGACACAGGGGAGAGTCTGATGTCCAGGGCAGGGCTAACTGCCCATGGTGGCCTGATGTTGTAACATGGAAATCGTTCATAATTACCTTGAGATTAGAGACCACATGACCACAGCATCAACCCCAAATAACCTCTAGAAATCCTCAAACTCTGCAAGCGCACGGAAACTCCACCACAATACTAAGATAGGAAGGGAAATGAACCAAGGACAGAGTGAAAACCATTTGCACTACATACACCCACAGTGATGTACAGAATGATGGACTATGTCTGAAATGGTGCTCTATTCCCTAGAGAGTGGGTTACATTTGACCAGGGCCAATAGGGATCTGGTCAAAAGTAGTGCACTATACAGGGAAAAGGGTGCCATTTCAGATGCAGCCCAGGACTATCCCCTCCAGACTTATATGCATGCATCAACTGAGCCATGAAGAGTACAGCCTTTTTCTGAGCAGAAGAAAACCGTGCAATGCCTGAAAAGAGGAAAATGTTCTGATTTATCTGTGTAGGTTAGAGTGCATTGACTTCAGAGAGTTCACTCCCAAACGGTCACTGTCTCTGCAGCGCAGCTCTGCACTTGTGAAAGCAGAGCCCAGCTACCTACCCACTTTCTCCTCATCTGTCTCACTGATGCTGACTAATACAGAGGGTTGGGGGTCTGCAATCCACACCTACCTACCCACTGTCCTCCTCATCCTCATCTGTCTCACTGATGCTGACTAATACCGGGGGTTGGGGGTCTGCAACCCACACCTACGCCATCTAGACCTGCTAGTGTGTTGCCTTTTGGTAAAGATTATGTTTCATTGTTACCATCTCTGTGAAAATGGATAAGCAGTTAATACCTGCAGTTGTTGCTCAATCACATAGTGATAATTAAGGCCCTGAGTTTTTCCTAGTCAGGTCACATGCTCAGGAAAATCTTTGGGCACTAGTAATGCCATGTGCCATGCCACCAGACCTTTTGTCTTTTGAGTGCAATGTGAGACTGTGGGTTGCATCCCAAATTGTACCCTACTGTCTATATAGTGCACTGCTTTTGACTAGAGTCCTATGGCAACAACATAGGGAATAGGGTGCCATTTGGGATGCATATTGTGACACGAAGAACAAGGCCTTCTTTTTACTATTATTATTAAGAACAAGGCCATTTATGACTTGCAGTATGTAAACAGTGTGCCAGGGACTAGGATTAGAGCTACCATGACACCATTTTCCACTTCCTTCCCCTGTCATGTGATGTTTATTACTCTGCCACAGGTACCAGATACATACCAGGCCAGAGTGTGGAGGCTGGCACAGGTACCAGATACATAGCAGGCCAGAGTGTGGAGGCTGGCACAGGTACTAGATACATACCAGGCCAGAGTGTGGAAGCTGGCACAGGTAGCAGATACATATCAGGCCAGAGTGTGGAGGCTGGCACAGCAGTACCAGAAACATACCAGGTCAGATTGTGGAGGCTGGCACAGCAGTACCTCTACTCCCCGTAGGCAGCCTGCCAGCCACCATAAAATGCCTTGTCACTGTTCACAATGTTAGCCTTTCATAAAAATACATTTCACTTCCTTATAGTCAAATATCCCACAAGCACACACCCTTTCTCAAGAAATGTGTAATCTGACTATAATCTCAATCGAATTGCATTCAATTATCGCATTCAGTTAGATTGGTGTCTGGTAGACTGCAAGTAGAATGTGATTACTCTAGGGAATGTAAGGGAACTTGGTGTTTAATATTGTATAACATGGAGAATACTGTTTGATTGGACAAGTCTGCAAAGTTCTTAGTTCATTGTGTAGCGACCTATTGCATAAGCAGCATCCACCCAACTTTGGACTATAAGGTTCTATCTGCAGGAAGAGGATTCTGAGATAATTGGCTTTAATGTTCCGAACCCACATTGGTTTGAAAGGTGTCAGCAATTTTTATCTTGTATTCTTTTGAATTTAACAACATGAATTGGGGTATTTAGGTAGAGAACATTGAGCAGAACAAAGCTATGTTAATAATTCATTCAAAAATAAATGCTTATGGAACATATAATCACAAACTCTGGATATCATAATGTTAAGGGTGTCTGTCAGATGACTTTCATCTCGCGTCGCTGTAACGTCTTCCATGTCACTATAGCTTATCTAGCTTCCCCTACCTAGAGTCAACAAGACCTTGGCCTGCCCTAAGAATGTGTGGCCAGCAGCCAAGCTGGTATATGTCACTGTGGGTGTGTAAGGATGTGTGTGTGTGTGTGTGTGTGTGTGTGTGTGTGTGTGTGTGTGTGTGTGTGTGTGTGTGTGTGTGTGTGTGTGTGTGTCCTGGCTCTGTCATTAGATGACCGGGAGATGGGGGTACAGGGGGGAAAATAAGGACAGCAGGGTAGCCTGTCACCAGAACCACAACGCAACCCAGACCCAACCCAGAGAGCAGGGTAGCCTGTCACCAGAACCACAACCCAACCCAGACCCAACCCAGAGAGCAGGGTAGCCTGGCAACAGAACCACAACCCAACCCAGACCCAACCCAGTGAGCAGGGTAGCCTGGCAACATAACCACAACCCAACCCAGATCCAACCCAGATAGATGGGCAGCCTGGCACCAGAACCATGATCCAACCAAGATCCAACCCAGATAGCTGGGCAGCCTGGCACCAGAACCATGATCCAACCCAGACCTAACCAAGAGAGCAGGGCAGCCTGGCACCATAACCACAACCCAGACAATATCAGAACCATGATAAAACCCAGACCCAACACAGACAGAAGTATGCCAACCCCTCCTGCCCTCCCTTGCTCTGCACAGTGAGCTGCCAGACCAGCAGTGACTGTGATTGTTTTAATTAATTATCTTATCAGAGCGTTAGCTAAGGGACAGGAGGGCTGGTCCAAAATAGGGGAGGGTTGTGTGTTTTTTGGCGGGCACAGGGAAGGGTAATGTGTTTTTGTATTGGTCACAAGGGAGGGCAATGTATTTTTTTATTGTGCACGGGAGGGTAATGTTTTTTTATTGTGCATGGGAGGGTAGTGTGTTTTTCTATTGTGCACAGGGGAGACTAATGTTTTTTTTTTAAATTGTGTACAGGGGAGGGTAATGTGTTTTACTTCTCTAATTACGTTGGTAACCAGTTTATAATAGCAATTAGGCACCTCAGGGGTTTGTGATATATGGCCAATATACTGTACCACGGCTAAGTGCTGTGTCCAGGCACCCCGCGTTGTGTCGTGCTTAACAGCCCTTAGCCGTGGTATACTGGCCATATACCACACCTCCTCGGGCCTTATTGCTTAGTCTACCAGTCTACTCTCTATAATATAGTCTACCAGTCTACTCTCTATAATATAGTATACCAGTCTACTCTCTATAATATAGTCTACCAGTCTACTCTCTATAATATAGTCTACCAGTCTACTCTCTATAATATAGTCTACCAGTCTACTCCCTATAATATAGTATACCAGTCTACTCTCTATAATATAGTATACCAGTCTACTCCCTATAATATAGTATACCAGTCTACTCTCTATAATATAGTCTACCAGTCTACTCTTTATAATATAGT
This sequence comes from Oncorhynchus mykiss, assembly GCF_013265735.2. Classification (NCBI taxonomy): domain Eukaryota; kingdom Metazoa; phylum Chordata; class Actinopteri; order Salmoniformes; family Salmonidae; genus Oncorhynchus; species Oncorhynchus mykiss. Next base: position 22,760,783 of record NC_050571.1, on the reverse strand, counting down.
CTACCATTCTACTCTCTATAATATAGTCTACCAGTCTACTCTGTCATGACGTTGGCCTGGGGTTTGGCATGACAGTCATAAATACCTCTTCCCCCCTTTTTCCTCTCTCTACCCTACTGATGTTACATTTGCAAAACCCTTGGTTAACATAGAGATTCTGGGAACATCAGAAGGTGGGGGGAAATTAACTATATTTTGGTAGTCCTACCACTTGAACATAAGCGGTGGTACTTAAAATGAATATGATGTCAGTTCGGTTGTCATCTGAGATATTCTCATCAATGATAAGATGACATAAACTCTACAGTGGAAAGTCTACACATCAGAGTTATCGGATTCATGTGGAATTGTTGTTCAATTTAAATGTTTGAATATTAAATTATTCGTGATGGGATGAAATGTGATTTTAGGTTCTAAAATGTGAGATTTGGGTTTTCATAAGATAGGGCTCTGCTCAATCAGTGGCCCGCCCCTGTGAAGGGACATGGGCAATAAAACTTTTCAAACACGCCCTCCTCTCCCTTCCTATATAAAGCCTTGACGACAATGTAACCTCCTGTTCCGAGGACGTGAGAACGATGGTCCGATGTCAGAATGGTTCAGACAATAACTACAGAACGAAGCCAACATCAGTGTGAGCTTGGGTTGCGAATGGTATGAACTTTGAACTCTTATTCACTACAGAAGTGATATCTCCTAGCCGTTAATTTAGCAACAGCCGCTGCAAACGAGGTTTAGGAAGGAACAGACAGAGTATCCCGTTCATCACGCAACGACGTTTCTACAACGTATCCAATTGACAACCAGAGACATTCTTCAAAGGACAAAGGACTCGGTTGGACAACACGGCCTTCCATCTACCACCAACCTACCGAAGCGCAGCTCAGAGTAAACATTTATTGCATTTTCCTATTCCAAATGGGCGGTAATTTAGAATGCATAAGATACTGTATTTACGATAGCACAGCTTCGCCTTTTGTTCCTCAGTCTTCCCGCTCTTTCACTCAAACCCAGCCCCTTTTCTTTTGCGTAACAAGCTGTCATATCTGTTCCGCCCGCTAGGGACATTTTCCTTTATGACGTAATTTGTAAACAAGTTACGATTTAATTATGTGTATGCGTAATTCTGTGTGATTAGTTAGGTATTTAGTAAATAAATAATTAAACCTAATTTTGTATTGCTGATTCAACTTGTTAGCCAGGGTTCGTGCAGATAACCAAGAATTTACAATTTTCAGATGAGACTGAATTAAGATGACGATTAATATTGACTGCTATTGATGTAAAATATTACTAGGTCTTTAAGAGTTTATTCGGAAGACAACAGCTCTATCAATATTATTTTGTAGTTCCCGACTCTCTAGTTAATTACATTTACATGATTAGCTCAATCAGGTAATATTAATTACGGATAAATTATTTTATAGAATAGCATGTCATATCACTTAATCCGGCATAGCCAAAGACACGACAACTCTCTATAATATAGTATACCAGTCTACTCTCTATAATATAGTATACCAGTCTACTCTCTATAATATAGTCTAGCAGTCTACTCTCTATAATATATTCTACCAGTCTACTGTCTAAAATATAGTCTACCAGTCTATTGTCTGTCACATCCACGCTCAAAGTTGCCGGTCTACTAATCACCGGTCATGGCAACCCATCCTGATGTACTCCTGGCAACCTTCATTATGCACACCTATGCCTCATTAGGCACACCTGGACTTCATCACCTCCCTGATTACTTCCCCTTTATATAGCACTCTGTTGTTATCACCCACCAGGCAATATTGTTTATGTTTAGATGCTTTTTTTGTTTGGTATCGTTCAATGTTCTTTGTCATTAAACTTACTAACTGCACTTGCTTCCTGACTCCCTGCGTCTACATTACAGAATATTGCCTCCTCCCTGAACATAACATCATACCCGTTCTCCTCTACGTTTACAGTTCAAGCTCTGGATAACCAATCACTGGCACAGTCACACACATCACACACATCACAGCACCACTCACCATCACCGTGGGACCCCTGCCCCAAGGAAGCCTCCTCTTCCTCATTCCCAGGCACCCGTAAACAAAGTCATCCACGACCCAACCATCTCCTGGCCGAGGATGGAGATTACGGCCTTGGCACCCGGATGCCGTAAGACCTGCTTTCCCTTACCTTGTGGTTCCACGTCGGTTGAGAGTCCTGTGGTTGCCCTCCAGGCCGACATCCCGGAGGTTTACCAGGATCTCTGGGAGGTTTTCTCCAAGACTCGTGCCAACTGTCTCCCTTCTCATTGCCCCTGGGACTATGCCATCGACCTGCTAACAGACTCTGCACCAGCGCATCTACCCCGTCGGTAGCTGAAACCATGGCTATGGAGGAGTATATCCAGGAGGCTCTCCAACAGGGCTTCATCCACCTATCCACCTCCGCTGCATAGGCTGTTTTCTTCTTTGTGGCCAAGAAGGAGGGGGGATTTGTCTGTGTATTGACTAGAGGTCTCAATGCCATCACCACCAAGAACTGCTACCCCCTCCCGTTGGTGCCAGCCGCCATTGAACAGCTCTGCGGGGCCCCGTTTTTTACCAAGCTGGACATGCGGAGTGCCTACAATCTGATCCGCGTCTTGGAGGGGGATGAATGGAAGACTTCAGCACGGTGTCTGGGCACAACGAGTACTTAGGGATACCTTGTGGTTTAGCCAATGCTCGGTGTTCCAGGCATTCGTGAACGGAATGTTTCTGGGACATACTTGTGTGCCAGGTGGTCCTGTATATCGACGACATCCTGACCTACTTGGCGTCCTTGGAGGAGCACATCGCCCATGTCCTGGGACGCCTCCTGGAGAACCCTGGACGTGAAACCGGAGAAGTGCCAGTTCCATCAGGTCCCGTCTCCTTCTTGGGATATCGGATCAGCCCGGTAGTTGTTATGGAGGAAAGGAAGGTAGATGTGATCAGGTCATGGCCAGTCCCAGCCACCATTAAGGGGCTACAACGGTTTTAGGGATTTGACAACTTTTACCGCCGCTTCATCAGGAACTTCAGCTCCATCGCCTCTCCTCTCACCTCACTCCTCAGAGGTGGTCCCTGTAAGTTAGCATGGAATCCTGCAGCTGATGAGGCCTTCCGCCTTCTGAAGGGGCTTTTCACCTCCGCCCCGTTGCTGAAACATCCAGACCCTACACTGCCCTTTGTGGTGGAGGTGGATGCCTCAGAAGTGGGCGTGGGGGCCATCCTGTTACAACGCCAAGGTAATCCACAAAAACTCTCTCATCTCTAAACTCTCGCCTGCAGAGAGGAACGATGACGTCGGTGATCGAGGGCTCCTGGCGGTGAAGTTATCATTAGAGGAGTGGAGACACTGGTTGGAGGGCGCCACGGACCGGTTTCTCATCCTCACTGACCATCGGAAGTTAAAGTACAAACGGACAGCGAGGCAGCTGAACCGGCGACAAGCAAGGTGGGCCCTTTGCTTTACTAGATTCAACTTCACCTTGTCATACCGCCCAGGTTCAAAGAACATCGAAGCCTGTCCCGTTGTTATCACCCACCAGGCAATACTGATTACGTTTCCATGTTTAGACGCTTTTATTGTTTTGTATAGTTCAGTGTTCTTCGTCATTAAACTCCTTAACTGCGTTTTCTTCCTTAGTCCCTGCGTCGACATGACACAGTCTATAATATAGTATACCAGTATACTGTCTAAAATATATTCTACAACTGGTAGAATACAAGTTTACTGTCTATAATATAGTCTACTGTCTATGAAGATAATCTACCAGTCTACCCTGCTCTCTATGTCACGACTTCCGCCAAAGTTGGCTCCCCTGCCTGTTCGGGCGGTGCTCGGCGGTCGTCGTCACCGTCCTACTAGCCGCTACCGATCCCTTTTTGTTTGTCTGTTGGTTTTGTCTTATTAGTTTCACCTGTGTGTATTTTAATTTAATTAGCTTCCCTATTTTTAGTAGGTTGTCCCGCCCTTGTTTTGTGCGGGATTGTTTTTGTTACTCTGTTGGATAGTGGTTTTCATGTGTGTTTTCTCCAGACTGTTTTGTCCTGTGTTTGGGCTGGTCTGTTTTATGCGCCCTGTATGTTGGCGTGACCGTTTTTTGGCTGGAGAATAAATCACCATTTACTGAACCCTGCTCTCTGAGCCTGATTCCAACCCACCACTCCTAGTATCCCGTGACACTCTATCCATAGTGATAATAGTGGTAGGTGGATCATTTTTCCAGATCTGCAATAGGTTCACTAGAAATCCTACCATAAAATCATTCAAATCTGCACCAATGTTCAATATACAGTGACTTGCGAAAGTATTCGGCCCCCTTGAACTTTGCGACCTTTTGCCACATTTCAGGCTTTAAACATGAAGATATAAAACTGTATTTTTTTGTGAAGAATCAACAACAAGTGGGACACAATCATGAAGTGGAACAACATTTATTGGATATTTCAAACTTTTTTAACAAATCAAAAACTGAAAAATTGGGCGTGCAAAATTATTCAGCCCCTTTACTTTCAGTGCAGCAAACTCTCTCCAGAAGTTCAGTGAGGATCTCTGAATGATCCAATGTTGACCTAAATGACTAATGATGATAAATACAATCCACCTGTGTGTAATCACGTCTCCGTATAAATGCACCTGCACTGTGATAGTCTCAGAGGTCCGTTAAAAGCGCAGAGAGCATCATGAAGAACAAGGAACACACCAGGCAGGTCCGAGATACTGTTGTGAAGAAGTTTAAAGCCGGATTTGGATACAAAAAGATTTCCCAAGCTTTAAACATCCCAAGGAGCACTGTGCAAGCGATAATATTGAAATGGAAGGAGTATCAGACCACTGCAAATCTACCAAGACCTGGCCGTCCCTCTAAACTTTCAGCTCATACAAGGAGAAGACTGATCAGAGATGCAGCCAAGAGGCCCATGATCACTCTGGATGAACTGCAGAGATCTACAGCTGAGGTGGGAGACTCTGTCCATAGGACAACAATCAGTCGTATATTGCACAAATCTGGCCTTTATGGAAGAGTGGCAAGAAGAAAGCCATTTCTTAAAGATATCCATAAAGTGTCGTTTAAAGTTTGCCACAAGCCACCTGGGAGACACACCAAACATGTGGAAGAGGGTGCTCTGGTCAGATGAAACCAAAATTGAACTTTTTGGCAACAATGCAAAACGTTATGTTTGGCGTAAAAGCAACACAGCTGAACACACCATCCCCACTGTCAAACATGGTGGTGGCAGCATCATGGTTTGGGCCTGCTTTTCTTCAGCAGGGACAGGGAAGATGGTTAAAATTGATGGGAAGATGGATGGAGCCAAATACAGGACCATTCTGGAAGAAAACCTGATGGAGTCTGCAAAAGACCTGAGACTGGGACGGAGATTTGTCTTCCAACAAGACAATGATCCAAAACATAAAGCAAAATCTACAATGGAATGGTTCAAAAATAAACATATCCAGGTGTTAGAATGGCCAAGTCAAAGTCCAGACCTGAATCCAATCGAGAATCTGTGGAAAGAACTGAAAACTGCTGTTCACAAATGCTCTCCATCCAACCTCACTGAGCTCGAGCTGTTTTGCAAGGAGGAATGGGAAAAAATGTCAGTCTCTCGATGTGCAAAACTGATAGAGACATACCCCAAGCGACTTACAGCTGTAATCGCAGTAAAAGGTGGCGCTACAAAGTATTAACTTAAGGGGGCTGAATAATTTTGCACGCCCAATTTTTCAGTTTTTGATTTGTTAAAAAAGTTTGAAACATCCAATAAATGTTGTTCCACTTCATGATTGTGTCCCACTTGTTGTTGATTCTTCACAAAAAAATACAGTTTTATATCTTTATGTTTGAAGCCTGAAATGTGCCAAAAGGTCGCAAAGTTCAAGTGGGCCGAATACTTTCGCAAGGTACTGTAAATCCACAAGATAGAGTAATAGTTGATAAGCAGCGTAGAGGCCAGGTGTGTCACTGCGTATGAAAGAACAGTGAAGACTTGGCTCAAAAAGCTCCCCTGTTGATCTTGTTTAGGGACAATACAATTGTCCTCCCTACACTAGCCTACAACACCACAATGCAATCCATAACAGCATCATTGTTTTCAAGTGAGTACAATTCTACTCTAGCCTGTAAACTGCAGTGAAAATGTTATTTGAATAATGGCACAAAACCGTTGTTTGAATGTTTAATTCTATTCATTCCATTTGGATCAGTTGTGGGTCTACTCTGGACAGATTCTAGAAAGGCACAGTAGCAGCCCGGTCTGGCTGTATTTTTACTTCTGATACTGATGCGTTGTCTGTTGCCGATCATCATTCTCCCAAGTCGTCCTATATAGTGTGTCCATAGGCCTACGCTACCAACATGCCCAGTTATTCAGGAGAGTTTAAAAACCTCTGAAGGATCGGATCCTTTTTTTTTTTAACCTAAAATGACATACCCAAATCTAACTGCCTGTAGCTCAGGATCTGAAGCAATGATATGCATATTCTTCATACCTTTTGAAAGGAAAAACTTTTAAGTTTGTGGAAATGTTAAATTAATGCAGAAGAATATAACACATTAGATCTGGTAAAAGATAATACAGAAGATCATCCATCATCTTTGACATGCAAGAGAAAGGCCATAATGTATTTTTCCAGCCCAGGCGCAATTTAGATTTAGGCCACTAGATGGCAGCAATGTATGTTCAAAGTTTTAAACTGATCCAATGAACCATTGTATGTCTGTTAAAAAATGTGTGTCAAGACAGCCCAAATGTGCTTAATTGGTTTATTAATACATTTTCAAGTTCATAACAGTGTACTCTCCTCAAACAAGAGCATGGTATTGTTTCACTATAATAGCTACTGTAAATTGGACAGTGCAGTTAGATTAACAAGCTTTCTGCCAATATCAGATACGTCTATGTACCGGGAAATGTTCTTATTACTTACAACCTCATGCTAATCACAATACCCCACGTTAGCTCAACTGTCCCGTGGGGGAACCACCGATCCTGTAGAGCAGGGGTGGGCTACTCCAGTCCTTGAGGGCCTGATTGGTGTCACACTGTTTCTCCATCCCTAGCAAACACAACTGATTCATCAAATTGTACTCTGACCTGAAGATCATGATTTAGTGATCATTGGAGTCAGGTCTGTTAGCTGGGGCCTGGGCAAAACTGTGACACCAGTCAGGCCCTCGATGACTGGAATTGTCCACTTCTACTCTAGAGGTTAACACCCGTTCTGCCTCCTTTCCGAGCGGTTATTCCTCACCTAGAACCTAACGCTTCAATATAACCAGAATGTTTGTCATTTATGTGTACCTTTTGTGTGGCAAAAACACAATGAGTCACAATGTTTTAATCCAATTAGGCTACTTCAAAAGTCTTGTGTAGGCTACCTGTGCATGTTCATCCATTCCACTCTAATATAATTCCTGCATCCAAACTGCATGAAGGCAATTGGATTAATGTAAAGAGACATCTGTTACAAAACACCAAAAAGTTGAATGAGCTTCGGAGATTGGCCAACCAAGCCTTCAATACTTAGTAGGGAGGGATCTAATTTCTGTTTGTCGAGATTGACGTATTCTACTTGATGTTGGTGTAGAAAACGCAAACCATGATGATTAGCGCTCAAAGTTTGTAATCGGTATGCAGTTATGTGTTGCTTACTGGTTGTGTGTGATGCATTTCCATAGAAACCTGGTGGTGTAAAATTCATTGCATATATTTGATAGAATTCTAAATATAGCATCAATGTTGAAAATCCAATTTTCCAATAGCTGATCTTTGTCTGCAGTCAGAGGATTTATTGTGTGTAAGATTAATCCCTTGCTAGAGTTAAATAGAGATCATTAATGAACTGTACAAATGTTAAAAATGAAAGTAAGCACAAACTCTGTCATAAATCCTCACATTTGTGTACTGGGACAGATAAAACAAGGACATACAGTATAACCTATTTCCATACTATACTACATGGATCGAATAATTACATACCACAGGGACAGAGCACCAGTTGGACTGTGTATTGTAGTATTAGAACCAAACAGCCGGACTGTGTATTGTAGTATTAGAACCAAACAGCTGGACTGTGTATTGTAGTATTAGAACTAAACAGCTGGACTGTGTATTGATGTATTAGAACTAAACAGCTGGACTGTGTATTGTAGTATTAGAACTAAACAGCTGGACTGTGTATTGTTTTATTAGAACCAAACAGCTGGAATGTGTATTGGAGTATTAGTACTAAACAGCTGGACTCTGTATTGTTTTATTAGAACCAAACAGCCGGACTGTATATTGTAGTATTAGAACTAAACAGCCGGACTGTGTGTTGTAGTATTAGAACTAAACAGCTGGACTGTGTATTGTAGTATTAGAACTAAACAGCTGGACTGTGTATTGAAGTATTAGAACTAAACAGCTGGACTGTGTATTGTAGTATTAGAACTAAACAGCTGGACTGTGTATTGTTTTATTAGAACCAAACAGCTGGAATGTGTATTGGAGTATTAGTACTAAACAGCTGGACTCTGTATTGTTTTATTAGAACTAAACAGCTGGGCTGTGTATTGTAGTATTAGAACTAAACAGCTGGACTGTGTATTGTAGTATTAGAACTAAACAGCTGGAATATGTATTGTAGTATTAGAAACAAATAGCCGGACTGTGTATTGTACTTTTAGAACTAAACAGCTGGACTGTGTATTGTTTAATTGGAACTAAACGGACGGACTGTGTATTGTAGTATTAGAACTAAACAGCTGGACTGTGTATTGTTTTATTAGAACTAAACAGCTGGGCTATGTATTGTAGTATTAGAACTAAACAGCTGGACTGTGTATTGTAGTATTAGAACTAAACAGCTGGACTATGTATTGTAGTATTAGAAACAAATAGCCGGACTGTGTATTGTACTTTTAGAACTAAACAGCTGGACTGTGTATTGTTTAATTAGAACTAAACGGACGGACTGTGTATTGTTTAATTAGAACTAAACAGCTGGACTGTGTATTGTTTTATTAGGACTAAACAACCATACTGTGTATTGTTCTATTAGAACTAAACAGCTGGACTGTGTATTGTTTAATTAGAACTAAACAGCTGGACTGTGTATTGTAGTATTAGAACTAAACGGCTGAACTGTGTATTGTAGTATTAGAACTAAACAGCTGAACTGTGTATTGTTTTATTAGAACTAAACAGCTGGACTGTGTATTGTAGTATTAGAACTAAGAGGCTGGACTGTGTGTTGAAGTATTAGAACTTAACAGCTGGACTGTGTATTGTAGTATTAGAACTAAACAGCTGGACTGTGTATTGTAGTATTAGAACTAAACAGCTGGACTGTGTATTGTAGTATTAGAACTAAACAGCTGATATGTCTATTGTTTTATTAGAACTAAACAGCTGGACTGTGTATTGTAGTATTAGAACTAAACAGCTGGACTGTGTATTGTAGTATTAGAACTAAAAGCTGGACTGTGTATTGTAATTTTAGAACTAAACAGCTGGACTGTGTATTGTAGTATTAGAACTAAACAGCTGGACTATGTATTGTAGTATTAGAAACACACAGCTGGACTGTGTATTGTAGTATTAGAACTAAACAGCTGGACTGTGTATTGTAGTATTAGAACTAAACAGCTGGACTGTGTATTGTAGTATTAGAACTAAACAGCTGATATGTCTATTGTTTTATTAGAACTAAACAGCTGGACTGTGTATTGTAGTATTAGAACTAAACAGCTGGACTGTGTATTGTAGTATTAGAACTAAAAGCTGGACTGTGTATTGTAATTTTAGAACTAAACAGCTGGACTGTGTATTGTAGTATTAGAACTAAACAGCTGGACTATGTATTGTAGTATTAGAAACACATAGCCGGACTGTGTATTGTACTTTTAGAACTAAACAGCTGGACTGTGTATTGTTTAATTGGAACTAAACGGACGGACTGTGTATAGTTTAATTAGAACCAAACAGCCGGAATGTGTATTGTTTAATTAGAACTAAACAGCTGGGCTGTGTATTGTAGCATTAGAACTATACAGCTGGACTGTGTATTGTTTTATTAGAACTAAACAGCTGGGCTGTGTATTGTAGTATTAGAACTAAACAGCTGGACTGTGTATTGTAGTATTAGAACTAAACAGCTGTACTATGTATTGTAGTATTAGATACAAATAGCCGGACTGTGTATTGTTTAATTAGAACTAAACGGACGGACTGTGTATTGTTTAAATAGAACCAAACAGCCGGAATGTGTATTGTTTAATTAGAACAAAAGAGCTGGACTGTGTATTGTTTAATTAGAACTAAACAGCTGGACTGTGTATTGTTTTATTAGGACTAAACAACCAGACTGTGTATTGTTCTATTAGAACTAAACAGCTGGACTGTGTATTGTCTAATTAGAACTAAACAGCTGGACTGTGTATTGTCTAATTAGAACTAAACAGCTGGACTGTGTATTGTAGTATTAGAACTAAACAGCTGGACTGTGTATTGTAGTATTAGAACTAAACAGCTGAACGGTGTATTGTTTTATTAGAACTAAACAGCTGGACTGTGTATTGTTTTATTAGAACCAAACAGCTGGACTGTGTATTGTTTAATTAGAACTAAATAGCTGGACTGTGTATTGTAGTATTAGAACTAAACGGCTGAACTGTGTATTGTAGTATTAGAACTAAACAGCTGAACTGTGTATTGTTTTATTAGAACTAAACAGCTGGACTGTGTATTGTAGTATTAGAACTAAGAGGCTGGACTGTGTGTTGAAGTATTAGAACTTAACAGCTGGACTGTGTATTGTAGTATTAGAACTAAACAGCTGGACTGTGTGTTGTAGTATTAGAACTAAAAGCTGGACTGTGTATTGTAATTTTAGAACTAAACAGCTGGACTGTGTATTGTAGTATTAGAACTAAACAGCTGAATTGTGTATTGTTTTATTAGAACTAAAGAGCTGGACTGTGTATTGTAGTATTATAACTAAACAGCTGGACTGTGTATTGTAGTATTAGAACTAAACAGCTGGACTATGTATTGTAGTATTAGAACTAAACAGCTGGACTGTGTATTGTAGTATTAGAACTAAACAGCTGGACTGTGTATTGTAGTATTAGAACTAAACAGCTGGACTGTGTATTGTTTAATTAGAACTAAACAGCCGGACTGAGTATTGTTTTATTAGGACTAAACAGCCAGACTGTGTATTGTTCTATTAGAACTAAACAGCTGGACTGTGCATTGTTTAATTAGAACTAAACAGCTAGACTGTGTATTGTGGTATTAGAACCAAACAGCCGGAAAGTGTATTGTAGTATTAGAACCAAACAGCCAAACTGTGTATTGGAGAATTAGTACTAAACAGCTGGACTGTGTATTGTTTTATTAGAACTAAACAGCTGGACTGTATTGTAGTATTAGAACTAAACAGCTGGACTGTGTATTGTTTTATTAGAACTAAACAGCTGGGCTATGTATTGTAGTATTAGAACTAAACAGCTGGACTGTGTATTGTAGTAATAGAACTAAACAGCTGGACTATGTATTGTAGTATTAGAAACAAATAGCCGGACTGTGTATTGTACTTTTAGAACTAAACAGCTGGACTGTGTATTGTTTAATTAGAACTAAACGGACGGACTGTGTATTGTTTAATTAGAACCAAACAGCCGGAATGTGTATTGTTTAATTAGAACAAAAGAGCTGGACTGTGTATTGTTTAATTAGAACTAAACAGCTGGACTGTGTATTGTTTTATTAGGACTAAACAACCATACTGTGTATTGTTCTATTAGAACTAAACAGCTGGACTGTGTATTGTTTAATTAGAACTAAACAGCTGGACTGTGTATTGTAGTATTAGAACTAAACGGCTGAACTGTGTATTGTAGTATTAGAACTAAACAGCTGAACTGTGTATTGTTTTATTAGAACTAAACAGCTGGACTGTGTATTGTAGTATTAGAACTAAGAGGCTGGACTGTGTGTTGAAGTATTAGAACTTAACAGCTGGACTGTGTATTGTAGTATTAGAACTAAACAGCTGGACTGTGTATTGTAGTATTAGAACTAAACAGCTGGACTGTGTATTGTAGTATTAGAACTAAACAGCTGATATGTCTATTGTTTTATTAGAACTAAACAGCTGGACTGTGTATTGTAGTATTAGAACTAAACAGCTGGACTGTGTATTGTAGTATTAGAACTAAAAGCTGGACTGTGTATTGTAATTTTAGAACTAAACAGCTGGACTGTGTATTGTAGTATTAGAACTAAACAGCTGGACTATGTATTGTAGTATTAGAAACACATAGCCGGACTGTGTATTGTACTTTTAGAACTAAACAGCTGGACTGTGTATTGTTTAATTGGAACTAAACGGACGGACTGTGTATTGTTTAATTAGAACCAAACAGCCGGAATGTGTATTGTTTAATTAGAACTAAACAGCTGGGCTGTGTATTGTAGTATTAGAACTATACAGCTGGACTGTGTATTGTTTTATTAGAACTAAACAGCTGGGCTGTGTATTGTAGTATTAGAACTAAACAGCTGGGCTGTGTATTGTAGTATTAGAACTAAACAGCTGTACTATGTATTGTAGTATTAGAAACAAATAGCCGGACTGTGTATTGTTTAATTAGAACTAAACGGACGGACTGTGTATTGTTTAAATAGAACCAAACAGCCGGAATGTGTATTGTTTAATTAGATGAAAAGAGCTGGACTGTGTATTGTTTAATTAGAACTAAACAGCTGGACTGTGTATTGTTTTATTAGGACTAAACAACCAGACTGTGTATTGTTCTATTAGAACTAAACCTCTGGACTGTGTATTGTCTAATTAGAACTAAACAGCTGGACTGTGTATTGTTTAATTAGAACTAAACAGCTGGACTGTGTATTGTAGTATTAGAACTAAACAGCTGGACTGTGTATTGTAGTATTAGAACTAAACAGCTGAACGGTGTATTGTTTTATTAGAACTAAACAGCTGGACTGTGTATTGTTTTATTAGAACCAAACAGCTGGACTGTGTATTGTTTAATTAGAACTAAACAGCTGGACTGTGTATTGTAGTATTAGAACTAAACGGCTGAACTGTGTATTGTAGTATTAGAACTAAACAGCTGAACTGTGTATTGTTTTATTAGAACTAAACAGCTGGACTGTGTATTGTAGTATTAGAACTAAGAGGCTGGACTGTGTGTTGAAGTATTAGAACTTAACAGCTGGACTGTGTATTGTAGTATTAGAACTAAACAGCTGGACTGTGTATTGTAGTATTAGAACTAAACCGCTGGACTGTGTATTGTAGTATTAGAACTAAACAGCTGATATGTCTATTGTTTTATTAGAACTAAACAGCTGGACTGTGTATTGTAGTATTAGAACTAACAGCTGGACTGTGTATTGTAGTATTAGAACTAAAAGCTGGACTGTGTATTGTAATTTTAGAACTAAACAGCTGGACTGTGTATTGTAGTATTAGAACTAAACAGCTGAATTGTGTATTGTTTTATTAGAACTAAAGAGCTGGACTGTGTATTGTAGTATTATAAGTAAACAGCTGGACTGTGTATTGTAGTATTAGAACTAAACAGCTGGACTATGTATTGTAGTATTAGAACTAAACAGCTGGACTGTGTATTGTAGTATTAGAACTAAACAGCTGGACTGTGTATTGTTTAATTAGAACTAAACAGCCGGACTGAGTATTGTTTTATTAGGACTAAACAGCCAGACTGTGTATTGTTCTATTAGAACTAAACAGCTGGACTGTGCATTGTTTAATTAGAACTAAACAGCTAGACTGTGTATTGTGGTATTAGAACCAAACAGCCGGAAAGTGTATTGTAGTATTAGAACCAAACAGCCAAACTGTGTATTGGAGAATTAGTACTAAACAGCTGGACTGTGTATTGTTTAATTGGAACTAAACGGACGGACTGTGTATTGTTTAATTAGAACCAAACAGCCGGAATGTGTATTGTTTAATTAGAACTAAACAGCTGGGCTGTGTATTGTAGTATTAGAACTATACAGCTGGACTGTGTATTGTTTTATTAGAACTAAACAGCTGGGCTGTGTATTGTAGTATTAGAACTAAACAGCTGGACTGTGTATTGTAGTATTAGAACTAAACAGCTGTACTATGTATTGTAGTATTAGAACTAAACAGCTGGACTGTGTATTGTAGTATTAGAACTAAACAGCTGGACTGTGTATTGTAGTATTAGAACTAAACAGCTGATATGTCTATTGTTTTATTAGAACTAAACAGCTGGACTGTGTATTGTAGTATTAGAACTAACAGCTGGACTGTGTATTGTAGTATTAGAACTAAAAGCTGGACTGTGTATTGTAATTTTAGAACTAAACAGCTGGACTGTGTATTGTAGTATTAGAACTAAACAGCTGAATTGTGTATTGTTTTATTAGAACTAAAGAGCTGGACTGTGTATTGTAGTATTATAACTAAACAGCTGGACTGTGTATTGTAGTATTAGAACTAAACAGCTGGACTATGTATTGTAGTATTAGAACTAAACAGCTGGACTGTGTATTGTAGTATTAGAACTAAACAGCTGGACTGTGTATTGTTTAATTAGAACTAAACAGCCGGACTGAGTATTGTTTTATTAGGACTAAACAGCCAGACTGTGTATTGTTCTATTAGAACTAAACAGCTGGACTGTGCATTGTTTAATTAGAACTAAACAGCTAGACTGTGTATTGTGGTATTAGAACCAAACAGCCGGAAAGTGTATTGTAGTATTAGAACCAAACAGCCAAACTGTGTATTGGAGAATTAGTACTAAACAGCTGGACTGTGTATTGTTTAATTGGAACTAAACGGACGGACTGTGTATTGTTTAATTAGAACCAAACAGCCGGAATGTGTATTGTTTAATTAGAACTAAACAGCTGGGCTGTGTATTGTAGTATTAGAACTATACAGCTGGACTGTGTATTGTTTTATTAGAACTAAACAGCTGGGCTGTGTATTGTAGTATTAGAACTAAACAGCTGGACTGTGTATTGTAGTATTAGAACTAAACAGCTGTACTATGTATTGTAGTATTAGAAACAAATAGCCGGACTGTGTATTGTTTAATTAGAACTAAACGGACGGACTGTGTATTGTTTAAATAGAACCAAACAGCCGGAATGTGTATTGTTTAATTAGATCAAAAGAGCTGGACTGTGTATTGTTTAATTAGAACTAAACAGCTGGACTGTGTATTGTTTTATTAGGACTAAACAACCAGACTGTGTATTGTTCTATTAGAACTAAACCTCTGGACTGTGTATTGTCTAATTAGAACTAAACAGCTGGACTGTGTATTGTTTAATTAGAACTAAACAGCTGGACTGTGTATTGTAGTATTAGAACTAAACAGCTGGACTGTGTATTGTAGTATTAGAACTAAACAGCTGAACGGTGTATTGTTTTATTAGAACTAAACAGCTGGACTGTGTATTGTTTTATTAGAACCAAACAGCTGGACTGTGTATTGTTTAATTAGAACTAAACAGCTGGACTGTGTATTGTAGTATTAGAACTAAACGGCTGAACTGTGTATTGTAGTATTAGAACTAAACAGCTGAACTGTGTATTGTTTTATTAGAACTAAACAGCTGGACTGTGTATTGTAGTATTAGAACTAAGAGGCTGGACTGTGTGTTGAAGTATTAGAACTTAACAGTTGGACTGTGTATTGTAGTATTAGAACTAAACAGCTGGACTGTGTATTGTAGTATTAGAACTAAACAGCTGGACTGTGTATTGTAGTATTAGAACTAAACAGCTGATATGTCTATTGTTTTATTAGAACTAAACAGCTGGACTGTGTATTGTAGTATTAGAACTAACAGCTGGACTGTGTATTGTAGTATTAGAACTAAAAGCTGGACTGTGTATTGTAATTTTAGAACTAAACAGCTGGACTGTGTATTGTAGTATTAGAACTAAACAGCTGAATTGTGTATTGTTTTATTAGAACTAAAGAGCTGGACTGTGTATTGTAGTATTATAACTAAACAGCTGGACTGTGTATTGTAGTATTAGAACTAAACAGCTGGACTATGTATTGTAGTATTAGAACTAAACAGCTGGACTGTGTATTGTAGTATTAGAACTAAACAGCTGGACTGTGTATTGTAGTATTAGAACTAAACAGCTGGACTGTGTATTGTTTAATTAGAACTAAACAGCCGGACTGAGTATTGTTTTATTAGGACTAAACAGCCAGACTGTGTATTGTTCTATTAGAACTAAACAGCTGGACTGTGCATTGTTTAATTAGAACTAAACAGCTAGACTGTGTATTGTGGTATTAGAACCAAACAGCCGGAAAGTGTATTGTAGTATTAGAACCAAACAGCCAAACTGTGTATTGGAGAATTAGTACTAAACAGCTGGACTGTGTATTGTTTTATTAGAACTAAACAGATGGACTGTGTATTGTAGTATTATAACTAAACAGCTGGACTGTGTATTGTTTTATTAGAACCAAACAGCTGGACTGTGTATTGTAGTATTAGAACTAAACAGCCGGACTGTGTTTTGTCGAATTAGAACTAAACAGCTGGACTGTGTATTGTTTTATTATAACTAAACATCTGGACTGTGTATTGTAGTATTAGAACTAAACAGCTGGACTGTGTATTGTAGTATTAGAACTAAACAGCTGGACTGTGTATTGTTTTATTAGAACTAAACAGCTGGACTGTGTATTGTTTTATTAGAACTAACCAGCTGGACTGTGTATTGTAGTATTAGAACTAAACAGCTGGACTGTGTATTGTTTTATTAGAACTAAACAGCTGGACTGTGTATTGTTTAATTAGAACTAAACAGCTGGACTGTGTATTGCAGTATTAGAACTAAACAGCTGAACTGTGTATTGTTTTATTAGAATAAACAGCTGGACTGTGTATTGTAGTATTAGAACTAATCAGCTGGACTGTGTGTTGAAGTATTAGAAATAAACAGCTGGACTGTGTATTGTAGTATTAGAACTAAACAGCTGGACTATGTATTGTAGTATTCGAAACAAATAGCCGGAATGTGTATTCTACTTTTAGAACTAAAAAGCTGGACTGTGTATTGTTTAATTAGAACCAAACAGCCGGAATGTGTATTGTTTAATTAGAACAAAACAGCTGGACTGTGTATTGTTTAATTAGAAGTAAACAGCCAGACTGTGTATTGTTCTATTAGAACTAAACAGCTGGACTGTGTATTGTTTAATTAGAACTAAACAGCTAGACTGTGTATTGTAGTATTGGAACCAAACAGCCGGACTGTGTATTGTCGAATTAGACCTAAAAAGCTGGACTGTGTATTGTTTTATTATAACTAAACATCTGGACTGTGTATTGTAGTATTAGAACTAAACAGCTGGACTGTGTATTGTAGTATTAGAACTAAACAGCTGGACTGTGTATTGTAGTATTATAACCAAACAGCTGGACTGTGTATTGTTTTAGTAGGACTAAACAGCTGTACTGTGTATTGTTTTATTAGAAAGAAACAGCTGGACTATGTATTGTAGTATTAGAACTAAGAGGCTGGACTGTGTGTTGAAGTATTAGAACTTAACAGCTGGACTGTGTATTGTAGTATTAGAACTAAACAGCTGGACTGTGTATTGTAGTATTAGAACTAAACAGCTGGACTGTGTATTGTAGTATTAGAACTAAACAGCTGATATGTCTATTGTTTTATTAGAACTAAACAGCTGGACTGTGTATTGTAGTATTAGAACTAAACAGCTGGACTGTGTATTGTAGTATTAGAACTAAAAGCTGGACTGTGTATTGTAATTTTAGAACTAAACAGCTGGACTGTGTATTGTAGTATTAGAACTAAACAGCTGGACTATGTATTGTAGTATTAGAAACACATAGCCGGACTGTGTATTGTACTTTTAGAACTAAACAGCTGGACTGTGTATTGTTTAATTGGAACTAAACGGACGGACTGTGTATTGTTTAATTAGAACCAAACAGCCGGAATGTGTATTGTTTAATTAGAACTAAACAGCTGGGCTGTGTATTGTAGTATTAGAACTATACAGCTGGACTGTGTATTGTTTTATTAGAACTAAACAGCTGGGCTGTGTATTGTAGTATTAGAACTAAACAGCTGGACTGTGTATTGTAGTATTAGAACTAAACAGCTGTACTATGTATTGTAGTATTAGAAACAAATAGCCGGACTGTGTATTGTTTAATTAGAACTAAACGGACGGACTGTGTATTGTTTAAATAGAACCAAACAGCCGGAATGTGTATTGTTTAATTAGATCAAAAGAGCTGGACTGTGTATTGTTTAATTAGAACTAAACAGCTGGACTGTGTATTGTTTTATTAGGACTAAACAACCAGACTGTGTATTGTTCTATTAGAACTAAACCTCTGGACTGTGTATTGTCTAATTAGAACTAAACAGCTGGACTGTGTATTGTTTAATTAGAACTAAACAGCTGGACTGTGTATTGTAGTATTAGAACTAAACAGCTGGACTGTGTATTGTAGTATTAGAACTAAACAGCTGAGCGGTGTATTGTTTTATTAGAACTAAACAGCTGGACTGTGTATTGTTTTATTAGAACCAAACAGCTGGACTGTGTATTGTTTGATTAGAACTAAACAGCTGGACTGTGTATTGTAGTATTAGAACTAAACGGCTGAACTGTGTATTGTAGTATTAGAACTAAACAGCTGAACTGTGTATTGTTTTATTAGAACTAAACAGCTGGACTGTGTATTGTAGTATTAGAACTAAGAGGCTGGACTGTGTGTTGAAGTATTAGAACTTAACAGCTGGACTGTGTATTGTAGTATTAGAACTAAACAGCTGGACTGTGTATTGTAGTATTAGAACTAAACAGCTGGACTGTGTATTGTAGTATTAGAACTAAACAGCTGATATGTCTATTGTTTTATTAGAACTAAACAACTGTACTGTGTATTGTAGTATTAGAACTAACAGCTGGACTGTGTATTGTAGTATTAGAACTAAACAGCTGGACTGTGTATTGTAGTATTAGAACTAAACAGCTGGACTGTGTATTGTAGTATTAGAACTAAACAGCTGAACTGTGTATTGTTTTATTAGAACTAAACAGCTGGACTGTGTATTGTAGTATTAGAACTAAGAGGCTGGACTGTGTGTTGAAGTATTAGAACTTAACAGTTGGACTGTGTATTGTAGTATTAGAACTAAACAGCTGGACTGTGTATTGTAGTATTAGAACTAAACAGCTGGACTGTGTATTGTAGTATTAGAACTAAACAGCTGATATGTCTATTGTTTTATTAGAACTAAACAGCTGGACTGTGTATTGTAGTATTAGAACTAACAGCTGGACTGTGTATTGTAGTATTAGAACTAAAAGCTGGACTGTGTATTGTAATTTTAGAACTAAACAGCTGGACTGTGTATTGTAGTATTAGAACTAAACAGCTGAATTGTGTATTGTTTTATTAGAACTAAAGAGCTGGACTGTGTATTGTAGTATTATAACTAAACAGCTGGACTGTGTATTGTAGTATTAGAACTAAACAGCTGGACTATGTATTGTAGTATTAGAACTAAACAGCTGGACTGTGTATTGTAGTATTAGAACTAAACAGCTGGACTGTGTATTGTAGTATTAGAACTAAACAGCTGGACTGTGTATTGTTTAATTAGAACTAAACAGCCGGACTGAGTATTGTTTTATTAGGACTAAACAGCCAGACTGTGTATTGTTCTATTAGAACTAAACAGCTGGACTGTGCATTGTTTAATTAGAACTAAACAGCTAGACTGTGTATTGTGGTATTAGAACCAAACAGCCGGAAAGTGTATTGTAGTATTAGAACCAAACAGCCAAACTGTGTATTGGAGAATTAGTACTAAACAGCTGGACTGTGTATTGTTTTATTAGAACTAAACAGATGGACTGTGTATTGTAGTATTATAACTAAACAGCTGGACTGTGTATTGTTTTATTAGAACCAAACAGCTGGACTGTGTATTGTAGTATTAGAACTAAACAGCCGGACTGTGTTTTGTCGAATTAGAACTAAACAGCTGGACTGTGTATTGTTTTATTATAACTAAACATCTGGACTGTGTATTGTAGTATTAGAACTAAACAGCTGGACTGTGTATTGTAGTATTAGAACTAAACAGCTGGACTGTGTATTGTTTTATTAGAACTAAACAGCTGGACTGTGTATTGTTTTATTAGAACTAACCAGCTGGACTGTGTATTGTAGTATTAGAACTAAACAGCTGGACTGTGTATTGTTTTATTAGAACTAAACAGCTGGACTGTGTATTGTTTAATTAGAACTAAACAGCTGGACTGTGTATTGCAGTATTAGAACTAAACAGCTGAACTGTGTATTGTTTTATTAGAATAAACAGCTGGACTGTGTATTGTAGTATTAGAACTAATCAGCTGGACTGTGTGTTGAAGTATTAGAAATAAACAGCTGGACTGTGTATTGTAGTATTAGAACTAAACAGCTGGACTATGTATTGTAGTATTCGAAACAAATAGCCGGAATGTGTATTCTACTTTTAGAACTAAAAAGCTGGACTGTGTATTGTTTAATTAGAACCAAACAGCCGGAATGTGTATTGTTTAATTAGAACAAAACAGCTGGACTGTGTATTGTTTAATTAGAAGTAAACAGCCAGACTGTGTATTGTTCTATTAGAACTAAACAGCTGGACTGTGTATTGTTTAATTAGAACTAAACAGCTAGACTGTGTATTGTAGTATTGGAACCAAACAGCCGGACTGTGTATTGTCGAATTAGACCTAAAAAGCTGGACTGTGTATTGTTTTATTATAACTAAACATCTGGACTGTGTATTGTAGTATTAGAACTAAACAGCTGGACTGTGTATTGTAGTATTAGAACTAAACAGCTGGACTGTGTATTGTAGTATTATAACCAAACAGCTGGACTGTGTATTGTTTTAGTAGGACTAAACAGCTGTACTGTGTATTGTTTTATTAGAAAGAAACAGCTGGACTATGTATTGTAGTATTAGAACTAAGAGGCTGGACTGTGTGTTGAAGTATTAGAACTTAACAGCTGGACTGTGTATTGTAGTATTAGAACTAAACAGCTGGACTGTGTATTGTAGTATTAGAACTAAACAGCTGGACTGTGTATTGTAGTATTAGAACTAAACAGCTGATATGTCTATTGTTTTATTAGAACTAAACAGCTGGACTGTGTATTGTAGTATTAGAACTAAACAGCTGGACTGTGTATTGTAGTATTAGAACTAAAAGCTGGACTGTGTATTGTAATTTTAGAACTAAACAGCTGGACTGTGTATTGTAGTATTAGAACTAAACAGCTGGACTATGTATTGTAGTATTAGAAACACATAGCCGGACTGTGTATTGTACTTTTAGAACTAAACAGCTGGACTGTGTATTGTTTAATTGGAACTAAACGGACGGACTGTGTATTGTTTAATTAGAACCAAACAGCCGGAATGTGTATTGTTTAATTAGAACTAAACAGCTGGGCTGTGTATTGTAGTATTAGAACTATACAGCTGGACTGTGTATTGTTTTATTAGAACTAAACAGCTGGGCTGTGTATTGTAGTATTAGAACTAAACAGCTGGACTGTGTATTGTAGTATTAGAACTAAACAGCTGTACTATGTATTGTAGTATTAGAAACAAATAGCCGGACTGTGTATTGTTTAATTAGAACTAAACGGACGGACTGTGTATTGTTTAAATAGAACCAAACAGCCGGAATGTGTATTGTTTAATTAGATCAAAAGAGCTGGACTGTGTATTGTTTAATTAGAACTAAACAGCTGGACTGTG
Source organism: Oncorhynchus mykiss (assembly GCF_013265735.2). Classification (NCBI taxonomy): domain Eukaryota; kingdom Metazoa; phylum Chordata; class Actinopteri; order Salmoniformes; family Salmonidae; genus Oncorhynchus; species Oncorhynchus mykiss. The sequence continues at coordinate 22,738,910 of NC_050571.1, read as the reverse complement.
TATTGTTTTATTAGGACTAAACAACCAGACTGTGTATTGTTCTATTAGAACTAAACCTCTGGACTGTGTATTGTCTAATTAGAACTAAACAGCTGGACTGTGTATTGTTTAATTAGAACTAAACAGCTGGACTGTGTATTGTAGTATTAGAACTAAACAGCTGGACTGTGTATTGTAGTATTAGAACTAAACAGCTGAGCGGTGTATTGTTTTATTAGAACTAAACAGCTGGACTGTGTATTGTTTTATTAGAACCAAACAGCTGGACTGTGTATTGTTTGATTAGAACTAAACAGCTGGACTGTGTATTGTAGTATTAGAACTAAACGGCTGAACTGTGTATTGTAGTATTAGAACTAAACAGCTGAACTGTGTATTGTTTTATTAGAACTAAACAGCTGGACTGTGTATTGTAGTATTAGAACTAAGAGGCTGGACTGTGTGTTGAAGTATTAGAACTTAACAGCTGGACTGTGTATTGTAGTATTAGAACTAAACAGCTGGACTGTGTATTGTAGTATTAGAACTAAACAGCTGGACTGTGTATTGTAGTATTAGAACTAAACAGCTGATATGTCTATTGTTTTATTAGAACTAAACAACTGTACTGTGTATTGTAGTATTAGAACTAACAGCTGGACTGTGTATTGTAGTATTAGAACTAAAAGCTGGACTGTGTATTGTAATTTTAGAACTAAACAGCTGGACTGTGTATTGTAGTATTAGAACTAAACAGCTGAATTGTGTATTGTTTTATTAGAACTAAAGAGCTGGACTGTGTATTGTAGTATTATAACTAAACAGCTGGACTGTGTATTGTAGTATTAGAACTAAACAGCTGGACTATGTATTGTAGTGTTAGAACTAAACAGCTGGACTGTGTATTGTAGTATTAGAACTAAACAGCTGGACTGTGTATTGTAGTATTAGAACTAAACAGCTGGACTGTGTATTGTTTAATTAGAACTAAACAGCCGGACTGAGTATTGTTTTATTAGGACTAAACAGCCAGACTGTGTATTGTTCTATTAGAACTAAACAGCTGGACTGTGCATTGTTTAATTAGAACTAAACAGCTAGACTGTGTATTGTGGTATTAGAACCAAACAGCCGGAAAGTGTATTGTATTATTAGAACCAAACAGCCGGACTGTGTTTTGTCGAATTAGAACTAAACAGCTGGACTGTGTATTGTTTTATTATAACTAAACATCTGGACTGTGTATTGTAGTATTAGAACTAAACAGGTGGACTGTGTATTGTAGTATTAGAACTAAACAGCTGGACTGTGTATTGTTTTATTAGAACTAAACAGCTGGACTGTGTATTGTTTTATTAGAACTAACCAGCTGGACTGTGTATTGTAGTATTAGAACTAAACAGCTGGACTGTGTATTGTTTTATTAGAACTAAACAGCTGGACTGTGTATTGTTTAATTAGAACTAAACAGCTGGACTGTGTATTGCAGTATTAGAACTAAACAGCTGAACTGTGTATTGTTTTATTAGAATAAACAGCTGGACTGTGTATTGTAGTATTAGAACTAATCAGCTGGACTGTGTGTTGAAGTATTAGAAATAAACAGCTGGACTGTGTATTGTAGTATTAGAACTAAACAGCTGGACTATGTATTGTAGTATTCGAAACAAATAGCCGGAATGTGTATTCTACTTTAGAACTAAAAAGCTGGACTGTGTATTGTTTAATTAGAACCAAACAGCCGGAATGTGTATTGTTTAATTAGAACAAAACAGCTGGACTGTGTATTGTTTAATTAGAAGTAAACAGCCAGACTGTGTATTGTTCTATTAGAACTAAACAGCTGGACTGTGTATTGTTTAATTAGAACTAAACAGCTAGACTGTGTATTGTAGTATTGGAACCAAACAGCCGGACTGTGTATTGTCGAATCAGAACTAAAAAGCTGGACTGTGTATTGTTTTATTATAACTAAACATCTGGACTGTGTATTGTAGTATTAGAACTAAACAGCTGGACTGTGTATTGTAGTATTAGAACTAAACAGCTGGACTGTGTATTGTAGTATTATAACCAAACAGCTGGACTGTGTATTGTTTTAGTAGGACTAAACAGCTGTACTGTGTATTGTTTTATTAGAAAGAAACAGCTGGACTATGTATTGTAGTATTATAACTAAACAGCTGGACTATGTATTGTAGTATTAGAAACAAATAGCCGGACTGTGTATTGTACTTTTAGAACTAAAAAGCTGGACTGTGTATTGTAGTATTATAACCAAACAGCTGGACTGTGTATTGTTTTAGTAGGACTAAACAGCTGGATTGTGTATTGTTTCATTAGAACCAAACAGCTGGACTGTGTATTGTTTCATAAGAACTAAACAGCTGGACTGCGTATTGTAGTATTAGAACTAAACAGCTGGACTATGTATTGTAGTATTAGAAACAAATAGCCGGACTGTGTATTGTAGTATTAGAACCGAACAGCTGGACTGTGTATTGTTTCATTAGAACTAAACAGCTGGACTGTGTATTGTTTTATTAGAACTAAACAGCTGGACTGTGTATTGTATTATTATAACTAAACAGCTGGACTATGTAGTGTCGTATTAGAACTAAACAGTTGGACTGTGTGTTGAAGTATTAGAAATAAACAGCTGGACTGTGTATTGTAGGATTAGAACTAAACAGCTGGAATGTGTATTGTTTAATTAGAACAAAACAGCTGGACTGTGTATTGTTTAATTAGAACTAAACAGCCGGACTGTGTATTGTTTCATTAGGACTAAACAGCCGGACTGTGTATTGTTCTATTAGAACTAAACAGCTGGACTGTGTATTGTTTAATTTGAACTAAACAGCTGGACTGTGTACTGTAGTATTAGAACCAAACAGCCGGACTGTGTATTGTAGTATTAGAACCAAACAGCTGGACTGTGTTTAGTTTAATTTGAACTAAACAGCTTGACTGTGTATTGTTTTATTAGAACTAAACAGCTGGACTGTGTATTGTAGAATTAGAACTAAACAGCTGAACTATGTATTGAAGTATTAGAAATAAATAGCTGGACTGTGTATTGTTTAATTAGAACTAAACAGCTGGACTGTGTATTGTGGTATTAGAACGAAACAGCCGGACTGTATATATTAGTATTAGAACCAAACAGCTGGACTCTGTATTGTTTCATTAGAACTAAACAGCTGGAATGTGTATTGTTTTATTAGAACTAAACAGCTGGACTGTGTATTGTAGTATTAGAACTAAACAGCTGGACTGTGTATTGTAGTATTAGAACTAAACAGCTGGACTGTGTATTGTAGTATTAGAACTAAACAGCTGGACTGTGTATTGTTTAATTAGAACTAAACAGCTGGACTGTGTATTGTTTTATTAGGACTAAACAGCCCGACTGTGTTTTGTTCTGTTAGAACTAAACAACTGGACTGTGTATTGTAGTATTAGAACTAAACAGCTGGACTGTGTATTGTAGTATTAGAACTAAACAGCTGGACTGTGTATTGTTTTATTAGAACCAAACAGCTGAACTGTGTATTGTAGTGTCAGAACTAAACAGCTGGACTGTGTATTGTTTAATTAGAACAAAACAGCTGGACTGTGTATTGTTTAATTAGAACTAAACAGCTGGACTGTGTATTGTTTTATTAGAACTAAACAGCTGGACTGTGTATTGTAGAATTAGAACTAAACAGCTGGACTATGTATTGAAGTATTAGAATTAAACAGCTGGACTGTGTGTTGAAGTATTAGAAATAAACAGCTGGACTATGTATTGTTTAATTAGAACTAAACAGCTGGACTGTGTATTGTGGTATTAGAACCAAACAGCCGGACTGTATATATTAGTATTAGAACCAAACAGCTGGACTGTGTATTGTTTCATTAGATCTAAACAGCTGGAATGTGTATTGTTTTATTAGAACTAAACACCTGGACTGTGTATTGTAGTATTAGAACTAAACAGTTGGACTATGTAGTGTAGTATTAGAACTAAACAGCTGGACTGTGTGTTGAAGTATTAGAACTAAACAGCTGGACTGTGTATTGTAGTATTAGAACAAAACAGCTGGACTGTATATTGTAGTATTAGAACTAAACAGCTGGACTGTGTATTGTTTAATTAGAACTAAACAGCTGGACTGTGTATTATTTAATTAGAACTAAACAGCCGGACTGTGTATTGTTTTATTAGGACTAAACAGCCAGACTGTGTTTTGTTCTATTAGAACTAAACAACTGGACTGTGTATTGTAGTATTAGAACTAAACAGCTGGACTGTGTATTGTAGTATTAGAACTAAACAGCTGGACTGTGTATTGTTTTATTAGAACCAAACAGCTGGACTGTGTATTGGAGTATTAGTACTAAACAGCTGGACTGTGTATTGTTTTATTAGAAATAAACAGCTGGACTGTGTATTGTAGTATTATAACTAAACAGCTGGACTATGTATTGTAGTATTAGAAACAAATAGCCGGACTGTGTATTGTACTTTTAGAACTAAAAAGCTGGACTGTGTATTGTAGTATTATAACCAAACAGCTGGACTGTGTATTGTTTTAGTAGGACTAAACAGCTAGACTGTGCATTGTGGTATTAGAACCAAACAGCCGGACTATGTATTGTAGTATTAGAACCAAACAGCTGGACTGTGTATTGTATTATTAGAACCAAACAGCTGGATTGTGTATTGTTACATTAGAACCAAACAGCTGGACTGTGTATTGTTTCATGAGAACTAAACAGCTGGACTGCGTATTGTAGTATTAGAACTAAACAGCTGGACTATGTATTGTAGTATTAGAAACAAATAGCCGGACTGTGTATTGTACTTTTAGAACTAAACAGCTGGACCGTGTATTGTTTAATTAGAACTAAACAGCTGGACTGTGTATTGTGGTATTAGAACCAAACAGCCGGACTGTGTATTGTAGTATTAGAACCAAACAGCTGGACTGTGTTTTGTTTCATTAGAACTAAACAGCTGGACTGCGTATTGGTTTATTAGAACTAAACAGCTGGACTGTGTATTGTGGTATTAGAACCAAACAGCCGGACTGTGTATTGTAGTATTAGAACCAAACAGCTGGACTGTGTATCGTTTCATTAGAATTAAACAGCTGGACTGTGTATTGTTTTATTAGAACTACACAGCTGGACTGTGTATTGTAGTATTATAACTAAACAGCTGGACTGTGTATTGGAGTATTAGAAACAAATAGCCGGACTGTGTATTGTACTTTTAGAACTAAAAAGCTGGACTGTGTATTGTAGTATTATAACCAAACAGCTGGACTGTGTATTGTTTTAGTAGGACTAAACAGCTGGACTGTGTATTGTTTTATTAGAAATAAACAGCTGGACTGTGTATTGTAGTATTATAACTAAACAGCTGGACTATGTATTGTAGTATTAGAACTAAACATTTGGACTGTGTGTTGAAGTATTAGAAATAAACAGCTGGACTGTGTATTGTAGGATTAGAACTAAACAGCTGGAATGTGTATTGTTTAATTAGAACTAAACAGCTGGACTGTGTATTGTTTAATTAGAACTAAACAACCGGACTGTGTATTGTTTTATTAGGACTAAACAGCCAGACGGTGTTTTGTTCTATTAGAACTAAACAACTGGACTGTGTATTGTAGTATTAGAACTAAACAGCTGGACTGTGTATTGTAGTATTAGAACTAAACAGCTGGACTGTGTATTGTTTTATTAGAACCAAACAGCTGGACTGTGTATTGGAGTATTAGTACTAAACAGCTGGACTGTGTATTGTTTTATTAGAAATAAACAGCTGGACTGTGTATTGTAGTATTGTAACTAAACAGCTGGACTATGTATTGTAGTATTAGAAACAAATAGCCGGACTGTGTATTGTACTTTTAGAACTAAAAAGCTGGACTGTGTATTGTAGTATTATAACCAAACAGCTGGACTGTGTATTGTTTTAGTAGGACTAAACAGCTGGATTGTGTATTGTTTCATTAGAACCAAAGAGCTGGACTGTGTATTGTTTCATAAGAACTAAACAGCTGGACTGCGTATTGTAGTATTAGAACTAAACAGCTGGACTATGTATTGTAGTATTAGAAACAAATAGCCGGACTGTGTATTGTACTTTTAGAACTAAACAGCTGGACCGTGTATTGTTTAATTAGAACTAAACAGCTGGACTGTGTATTGTGGTATTAGAACCAAACAGCCGGACTGTGTATTGTAGTATTAGAACCGAACAGCTGGACTGTGTATTGTTTCATTAGAACTAAACAGCTGGACTGTGTATTGTTTTATTAGAACTAAACAGCTGGACTGTGTATTGTAGTATTATAACTAAACAGCTGGACTATGTATTGTAGTATTAGAACTAAACAGTTGGACTGTGTGTTGAAGTATTAGAAATAAACAGCTGGACTGTGTATTGTAGGATTAGAACTAAACAGCTGGAATGTGTATTGTTTAATTAGAACAAAACAGCTGGACTGTGTATTGTTTAATTAGAACTAAACAGCCGGACTGTGTATTGTTTCATTAGGACTAAACAGCCGGACTGTGTATTGTTCTATTAGAACTAAACAGCTGGACTGTGTATTGTTTAATTTGAACTAAACAGCTGGACTGTGTATTGTGGTATTAGACCCAAACACCCGGACTGTGTATTGTAGTATTAGAACCAAACAGCTGGACTGTGTTTTGTTTAATTTGAACTAAACAGCTGGACTGTGTATTGTTTTATTAGAACTAAACAGCTGGACTGTGTATTGTGGTATTAGAACCAAACAGCCAGACTGTGTATTGTAGTATTAGAACCAAACAGCTGGACTGTGTATTGTAGTATTAGAAACAAATAGCCGGACTGTGTATTGTACTTTTAGAACTAAACAGCTGGACCGTGTATTGTTTAATTAGAACTAAACAGCTGGACTGTGTATTGTGGTATTAGAACCAAACAGCCGGACTGTGTATTGTAGTATTAGAACCAAACAGCTGGACTGTGTTTTGTTTCATTAGAACTAAACAGCTGGACTGCGTATTGGTTTATTAGAACTAAACAGCTGGACTGTGTATTGTGGTATTAGAACCAAACAGCCAGACTGTGTATTGTAGTATTAGAACCAAACAGCTGGACTGTGTATCGTTTCATTAGAATTAAACAGCTGGACTGTGTATTGTTTTATTAGAACTACACAGCTGGACTGTGTATTGTAGTATTATAACTAAACAGCTGGACTGTGTATTGGAGTATTAGAAACAAATAGCCGGACTGTGTATTGTACTTTTAGAACTAAAAAGCTGGACTGTGTATTGTAGTATTATAACCAAACAGCTGGACTGTGTATTGTTTTAGTAGGACTAAACAGCTGGACTGTGTATTGTTTTATTAGAAATAAACAGCTGGACTGTGTATTGTAGTATTAGAACCAAACAGCTGGACTGTGTTTTGTTTAATTTGAACTAAACAGCTGGACTGTGTATTGTTTTATTAGAACTAAACAGCTGGACTGTGCATTGTAGAATTAGAACTAAACAGCTGAACTATGTATTGAAGTATTAGAATTAAACAGCTGGACTGTGTGTTGAAGTATTAGAAATAAATAGCTGGACTGTGTATTGTTTAATTAGAACTAAACAGCTGGACTGTGTATTGTGGTATTAGAACGAAACAGCCGGACTGTATATATTAGTATTAGAACCAAACAGCTGGACTCTGTATTGTTTCATTAGAACTAAACAGCTGGAATGTGTATTGTTTTATTAGAACTAAACAGCTGGACTGTGTATTGTAGTATTAGAACTAAACAGCTGGACTGTGTATTGTAGTATTAGAACTAAACAGCTGGACTGTGTATTGTAGTATTAGAACTAAACAGCTGGACTGTGTATTGTTTAATTAGAACTAAACAGCTGGACTGTGTATTGTTTTATTAGGACTAAACAGCCCGACTGTGTTTTGTTCTGTTAGAACTAAACAACTGGACTGTGTATTGTAGTATTAGAACTAAACAGCTGGACTGTGTATTCTAGTATTAGAACTAAACAGCTGGACTGTGTATTGTTTTATTAGAACCAAACAGCTGGACTGTGTATTGGAGTATTAGTACTAAACAGCTGGACTGTGTATTGTTTTATTAGAAATAAACAGCTGGACTGTGTATTGTAGTATTAGAACTAAACAGCTGGATTGTGTATTGTAGTATTAGAACCAAACAGCTGGACTGTGTATTGTTTTATTAGAACCAAACAGCTGGACTGTGTATTGGAGTATTAGTACTAAACAGCTGTACTGTGTATTGTTTTATTAGAAATAAACAGCTGGACTGTGTATTGTAGTATTAGAACTAAACAGCTGGACTGTGTATTGTAGTATTAGAACTAAACAGCTGGACTATGTATTGTAGTATTAGAAACAAATAGCCGGACTGTGTATTGTACTTTTAGAACTAAACAGCTGGACCGTGTATTGTTTAATTAGAACTAAACAGCTGGACTGTGTATTGTGGTATTAGAACCAAACAGCCGGACTGTGTATTGTAGTATTAGAACCAAACAGCTGGACTGTGTTTTGTTTCATTAGAACTAAACAGCTGGACTGCGTATTGGTTTATTAGAACTAAACAGCTGGACTGTGTATTGTGGTATTAGAACCAAACAGCCAGACTGTGTATTGTAGTATTAGAACCAAACAGCTGGACTGTGTATCGTTTCATTAGAATTAAACAGCTGGACTGTGTATTGTTTTATTAGAACTACACAGCTGGACTGTGTATTGTAGTATTATAACTAAACAGCTGGACTGTGTATTGGAGTATTAGAAACAAATAGCCGGACTGTGTATTGTACTTTTAGAACTAAAAAGCTGGACTGTGTATTGTAGTATTATAACCAAACAGCTGGACTGTGTATTGTTTTAGTAGGACTAAACAGCTGGACTGTGTATTGTTTTATTAGAAATAAACAGCTGGACTGTGTATTGTAGTATTATAACTAAACAGCTGGACTATGTATTGTAGTATTAGAACTAAACATTTGGACTGTGTGTTGAAGTATTAGAAATAAACCGCTGGACTGTGTATTGTAGGATTAGAACTAAACAGCTGGAATGTGTATTGTTTAATTAGAACTAAACAGCTGGACTGTGTATTGTTTAATTAGAACTAAACAACCGGACTGTGTATTGTTTTATTAGGACTAAACAGCCAGACGGTGTTTTGTTCTATTAGAACTAAACAACTGGACTGTGTATTGTAGTATTAGAACTAAACAGCTGGACTGTGTATTGGAGTATTAGTACTAAACAGCTGGACTGTGTATTGTAGTATTAGAACTAAACAGCTGGACTGTGTATTGTTTTATTAGAACCAAACAGCTGGACTGTGTATTGGAGTATTAGTACTAAACAGCTGGACTGTGTATTGTTTTATTAGAAATAAACAGCTGGACTGTGTATTGTAGTATTGTAACTAAACAGCTGGACTATGTATTGTAGTATTAGAAACAAATAGCCGGACTGTGTATTGTACTTCTAGAACTAAAAAGCTGGACTGTGTATTGTAGTATTATAACCAAACAGCTGGACTGTGTATTGTTTTAGTAGGACTAAACAGCTGGATTGTGTATTGTTTCATTAGAACCAAAGAGCTGGACTGTGTATTGTTTCATAAGAACTAAACAGCTGGACTGCGTATTGTAGTATTAGAACTAAACAGCTGGACTATGTATTGTAGTATTAGAAACAAATAGCCGGACTGTGTATTGTACTTTTAGAACTAAACAGCTGGACCGTGTATTGTTTAATTAGAACTAAACAGCTGGACTGTGTATTGTGGTATTAGAACCAAACAGCCGGACTGTGTATTGTAGTATTAGAACCGAACAGCTGGACTGTGTATTGTTTCATTAGAACTAAACAGCTGGACTGTGTATTGTTTTATTAGAACTAAACAGCTGGACTGTGTATTGTAGTATTATAACTAAACAGCTGGACTATGTATTGTAGTATTAGAACTAAACAGTTGGACTGTGTGTTGAAGTATTAGAAATAAACAGCTGGACTGTGTATTGTAGGATTAGAACTAAACAGCTGGAATGTGTATTGTTTAATTAGAACAAAACAGCTGGACTGTGTATTGTTTAATTAGAACTAAACAGCCGGACTGTGTATTGTTTCATTAGGACTAAACAGCCGGACTGTGTATTGTTCTATTAGAACTAAACAGCTGGACTGTGTATTGTTTAATTTGAACTAAACAGCTGGACTGTGTATTGTGGTATTAGACCCAAACAGCCGGACTGTGTATTGTAGTATTAGAACCAAACAGCTGGACTGTGTTTTGTTTAATTTGAACTAAACAGCTGGACTGTGTATTGTTTTATTAGAACTAAACAGCTGGACTGTGTATTGTAGAATTAGAACTAAACAGCTGAACTATGTATTGAAGTATTAGAATTAAACAGCTGGACTGTGTGTTGAAGTATTAGAAATAAATAGCTGGACTGTGTATTGTTTAATTAGAACTAAACAGCTGGACTGTGTATTGTGGTATTAGAACGAAACAGCCGGACTGTATATATTAGTATTAGAACCAAACAGCTGGACTCTGTATTGTTTCATTAGAACTAAACAGCTGGAATGTGTCTTCTTTTATTAGAACTAAACAGCTGGACTGTGTATTGTAGTATTAGAACTAAACAGCTGGACTGTGTATTGTAGTATTAGAACTAAACAGCTGGACTGTGTATTGTAGTATTAGAACTAAACAGCTGGACTGTGTATTGTTTAATTAGAACTAAACAGCTGGACTGTGTATTGTTTTATTAGGACTAAACAGCCCGACTGTGTTTTGTTCTGTTAGAACTAAACAACTGGACTGTGTATTGTAGTATTAGAACTAAACAGCTGGACTGTGTATTCTAGTATTAGAACTAAACAGCTGGACTGTGTATTGTTTTATTAGAACCAAACAGCTGGACTGTGTATTGGAGTATTAGTACTAAACAGCTGGACTGTGTATTGTTTTATTAGAAATAAACAGCTGGACTGTGTATTGTAGTATTAGAACTAAACAGCTGGACTGTGTATTGTAGTATTAGAACCAAACAGCTGGACTGTGTATTGTTTTATTAGAACCAAACAGCTGGACTGTGTATTGGAGTATTAGTACTAAACAGCTGTACTGTGTATTGTTTTATTAGAAATAAACAGCTGGACTGTGTATTGTAGTATTAGAACTAAACAGCTGGACTGTGTATTGTAGTATTAGAACTAAACAGCTGGACTATGTATTGTAGTATTAGAAACAAATAGCCGGACTGTGTATTGTACTTTTAGAACTAAACAGCTGGACCGTGTATTGTTTAATTAGAACTAAACAGCTGGACTGTGTATTGTGGTATTAGAACCAAACAGCCGGACTGTGTATTGTAGTATTAGAACTAAACAGCTGGACTGTGTATTGTAGTATTAGAACCGAACAGCTGGACTGTGTATTGTTTCATTAGAACTAAACAGCTGGACTGTGTATTGTTTTATTAGAACTAAACAGCTGGACTGTGTATTGTAGTATTATAACTAAACAGCTGGACTATGTATTGTAGTATTAGAACTAAACAGTTGGACTGTGTGTTGAAGTATTAGAAATAAACAGCTGGACTGTGTATTGTAGGATTAGAACTAAACAGCTGGAATGTGTATTGTTTAATTAGAACAAAACAGCTGGACTGTGTATTGTTTAATTAGAACTAAACAGCCGGACTGTGTATTGTTTCATTAGGACTAAACAGCCGGACTGTGTATTGTTCTATTAGAACTAAACAGCTGGACTGTGTATTGTTTAATTTGAACTAAACAGCTGGACTGTGTATTGTGGTATTAGACCCAAACAGCCGGACTGTGTATTGTAGTATTAGAACCAAACAGCTGGACTGTGTTTTGTTTAATTTGAACTAAACAGCTGGACTGTGTATTGTTTTATTAGAACTAAACAGCTGGACTGTGTATTGTAGAATTAGAACTAAACAGCTGAACTATGTATTGAAGTATTAGAATTAAACAGCTGGACTGTGTGTTGAAGTATTAGAAATAAATAGCTGGACTGTGTATTGTTTAATTAGAACTAAACAGCTGGACTGTGTATTGTGGTATTAGAACGAAACAGCCGGACTGTATATATTAGTATTAGAACCAAACAGCTGGACTCTGTATTGTTTCATTAGAACTAAACAGCTGGAATGTGTATTGTTTTATTAGAACTAAACAGCTGAACTGTGTATTGTAGTATTAGAACTAAACAGCTGGACTGTGTATTGTAGTATTAGAACTAAACAGCTGGACTGTGTATTGTAGTATTAGAACTAAACAGCTGGACTGTGTATTGTTTAATTAGAACTAAACAGCTGGACTGTGTATTGTTTTATTAGGACTAAACAGCCCGACTGTGTTTTGTTCTGTTAGAACTAAACAACTGGACTGTGTATTGTAGTATTAGAACTAAACAGCTGGACTGTGTATTCTAGTATTAGAACTAAACAGCTGGACTGTGTATTGTTTTATTAGAACCAAACAGCTGGACTGTGTATTGGAGTATTAGTACTAAACAGCTGGACTGTGTATTGTTTTATTAGAAATAAACAGCTGGACTGTGTATTGTAGTATTAGAACTAAACAGCTGGACTGTGTATTGTAGTATTAGAACCAAACAGCTGGACTGTGTATTGTTTTATTAGAACCAAACAGCTGGACTGTGTATTGGAGTATTAGTACTAAACAGCTGTACTGTGTATTGTTTTATTAGAAATAAACAGCTGGACTGTGTATTGTAGTATTAGAACTAAACAGCTGGACTGTGTATTGTAGTATTAGAACTAAACAGCTGGACTGTGTATTGTGGTATTAGAACCAAACAGCCGGACTGTGTATTGTAGTCTTAGAACCAAACAGCTGTACTGTGTATTGTATTATTAGAACCAAACAGCTGGACTGTGTATTGTTTCATTAGAACCAAACAGCCGGACTGTGTATTGTTTTATAAGAACTAAACAGCTGGACTGTGTATTGTAGTATTAGAACTAAACAGCTGGACTGTGTATTGTAGTATTAGAACTAAACAGCTGGACTGTATATATTAGTATTAGAACCAAACAGCTGGACTCTGTATTGTTTCATTAGAACTAAACAGCTGGAATGTGTATTGTTTTATTAGAACTAAACAGCTGGACTGTGTATTGTAGTATTTGAACTAAACAGCTGGACTGTGTATTGTAGTATTAGAACTAAACAGCTGGAATGTGTATTGTTTAATTAGAACTAAACAGCTGGACTGTGTATTGTGGTATTAGAACCAAACAGCCGGACTGTGTATTGTAGTATTAGAACTAAACAGCTGGACTATGTATTGTAGTATTAGAAACAAATAGCCGGACTGTATATTATAGTTTTAGAACTAAACAGCTGGACTGTGTATTAATATATTAGCACTAAACAGCTGGACTGTGTATTGTAGTATTAGACCTAAACAGCTGGGCTGTGTATTGTTTAATTAGAACAAAACAGCTGGACTGTGTATTGTAGTATTAGAACTAAACAGCAGAACTGTGTATTGTTTTATTAGAACCAAACAGCCGGACTGTGTATTGTCTAATTAGAACTAAACAGCTGGATTGTGTATTATTTTATTAGAACTAAACATCTGTACTGTGTATTGTAGTATTAGAACTAAACAGCTGAACTGTGTATTGTAGTATTAGAACTAAACAGCTGAACTGTGTATTGTTTTATTAGAACTAAACAGCTGGACTGTGTATTGTAGTATTAGAACTAAACAGCTGGACTGTGTATTGTAGTATTAGAACTAAACAGCTGAACTGTGTATTATAGTATTAGAACTAAACAGCTGTACTGTGTATTGTTTTATTAGAACTAAACAGCTGGACTGTGTATTGTTTAATTAGAACTAAACAGCTGGACTGTGTATTGTAGTATTATAACTAAACAGCTGGACTGTGTATTGTCTATTAGAACCAAACAGCTGGACTGTGTGTTGAAGTATTAGAACTAAACAGCTGGACTGTGTATTGTTTTATTAGAACTAAACAGCTGGACTGTGTATTGTAGTATTAGAACTAAACAGCTGGACTGTGTGTTGAAGTATTAGAACTAAACAGCTGGACTGTGTATTGTTTAATTTGAACTAAACAGCCGGACTGTGTATTGTTTTATTAGGACTAAACAGCCAGACTGTGTTTTGTTCTATTAGAACTAAACAACTGGACTGTGTATTGTAGTATTAGAACTAAACAGCTGGACTGTGTATTGTAGTATTAGAACTAAACAGCTGGACTGTGTATTGTTTTATTAGAACCAAACAGCTGGACTGTGTATTGGAGTATTAGTACTAAACAGCTGGACTGTGTATTGTTTTATTAGAAATAAACAGCTGGACTGTGTATTGTAGTATTGTAACTAAACAGCTGGAATGTGTATTGTTTAATTAGAACTAAACAGCTGGACTGTGTATTGTTTAATTAGAACTAAACAGCCGGACTGTGTATTGTTTTATTAGGACTAAACAGCCAGACTGTGTTTTGTTCTATTAGAACTAAACAACTGGACTGTGTATTGTAGTATTAGAACTAAACAGCTGGACTGTGTATTGTAGTATTAGAACTAAACAGCTGGACTGTGTATTGTTTTATTAGAACCAAACAGCTGGACTGTGTATTGGAGTATTAGTACTAAACAGCTGGACTGTGTATTGTTTTATTAGAAATAAACAGCTGGACTGTGTATTGTAGTATTGTAACTAAACAGCTGGACTATGTATTGTAGTATTAGAAACAAATAGCCGGACTGTGTATTGTACTTTTAGAACTAAAAAGCTGGACTGTGTATTGTAGTATTATAACCAAACAGCTGGACTGTGTATTGTTTTAGTAGGACTAAACAGCTGGATTGTGTATTGTTTCATTAGCACCAAAGAGCTGGACTGTATATTGTTTCATAAGAACTAAACAGCTGGACTGCGTATTGTAGTATTAGAACTAAACAGCTGGACTATGTATTGTAGTATTAGAAACAAATAGCCGGACTGTGTATTGTACTTTTAGAACTAAACAGCTGGACCGTGTATTGTTTAATTAGAACTAAACAGCTGGACTGTGTATTGTGGTATTAGAACCAAACAGCCGGACTGTGTATTGTAGTATTAGAACCGAACAGCTGGACTGTGTATTGTTTCATTAGAACTAAACAGCTGGACTGTGTATTGTTTTATTAGAACTAAACAGCTGGACTGTGTATTGTAGTATTATAACTAAACAGCTGGACTATGTATTGTAGTATTAGAACTAAACAGTTGGACTGTGTGTTGAAGTATTAGAAATAAACAGCTGGACTGTGTATTGTAGGATTAGAACTAAACAGCTGGAATGTGTATTGTTTAATTAGAACAAAACAGCTGGACTGTGTATTGTTTAATTAGAACTAAACAGCCGGACTGTGTATTGTTTCATTAGGACTAAACAGCCGGACTGTGTATTGTTCTATTAGAACTAAACAGCTGGACTGTGTATTGTTTAATTTGAACTAAACAGCTGGACTGTGTATTGTGGTATTAGACCCAAACACCCGGACTGTGTATTGTAGTATTAGAACCAAACAGCTGGACTGTGTTTTGTTTAATTTGAACTAAACAGCTGGACTGTGTATTGTTTTATTAGAACTAAACAGCTGGACTGTGTATTGTAGAATTAGAACTAAACAGCTGAACTATGTATTGAAGTATTAGAATTAAACAGCTGGACTGTGTGTTGAAGTATTAGAAATAAATAGCTGGACTGTGTATTGTTTAATTAGAACTAAACAGCTGGACTGTGTATTGTGGTATTAGAACGAAACAGCCGGACTGTATATATTAGTATTAGAACCAAACAGCTGGACTCTGTATTGTTTCATTAGAACTAAACAGCTGGAATGTGTATTGTTTTATTAGAACTAAACAGCTGGACTGTGTATTGTAGTATTAGAACTAAACAGCTGGACTGTGTATTGTAGTATTAGAACTAAACAGCTGGACTGTGTATTGTAGTATTAGAACTAAACAGCTGGACTGTGTATTGTTTAATTAGAACTAAACAGCTGGACTGTGTATTGGAGTATTAGTACTAAACAGCTGGACTGTGTATTGTTTTATTAGAAATAAACAGCTGGACTGTGTATTGTAGTATTAGAACTAAACAGCTGGACTGTGTATTGTAGTATTAGAACCAAACAGCTGGACTGTGTATTGTTTTATTAGAACCAAACAGCTGGACTGTGTATTGGAGTATTAGTACTAAACAGCTGTACTGTGTATTGTTTTATTAGAAATAAACAGCTGGACTGTGTATTGTAGTATTAGAACTAAACAGCTGGACTGTGTATTGTTTAATTTGAACTAAACAGCTGGACTGTGTATTGGAGTATTAGTACTAAACAGCTGGACTGTGTATTGTTTTATTAGAAATAAACAGCTGGACTGTGTATTGTAGTATTAGAACTAAACAGCTGGACTGTGTATTGTAGTATTAGAACCAAACAGCTGGACTGTGTATTGTTTTATTAGAACCAAACAGCTGGACTGTGTATTGGAGTATTAGTACTAAACAGCTGTACTGTGTATTGTTTTATTAGAAATAAACAGCTGGACTGTGTATTGTAGTATTAGAACTAAACAGCTGGACTGTGTATTGTAGTATTAGAACTAAACAGCTGGACTATGTATTGTAGTATTAGAAACAAATAGCCGGACTGTGTATTGTACTTTTAGAACTAAACAGCTGGACCGTGTATTGTTTAATTAGAACTAAACAGCTGGACTGTGTATTGTGGTATTAGAACCAAACAGCCGGACTGTGTATTGTAGTATTAGAACTAAACAGCTGGACTGTGTATTGTAGTATTAGAACCGAACAGCTGGACTGTGTATTGTTTCATTAGAACTAAACAGCTGGACTGTGTATTGTTTTATTAGAACTAAACAGCTGGACTGTGTATTGTAGTATTATAACTAAACAGCTGGACTATGTATTGTAGTATTAGAACTAAACAGTTGGACTGTGTGTTGAAGTATTAGAAATAAACAGCTGGACTGTGTATTGTAGGATTAGAACTAAACAGCTGGAATGTGTATTGTTTAATTAGAACAAAACAGCTGGACTGTGTATTGTTTAATTAGAACTAAACAGCCGGACTGTGTATTGTTTCATTAGGACTAAACAGCCGGACTGTGTATTGTTCTATTAGAACTAAACAGCTGGACTGTGTATTGTTTAATTTGAACTAAACAGCTGGACTGTGTATTGTGGTATTAGACCCAAACAGCCGGACTGTGTATTGTAGTATTAGAACCAAACAGCTGGACTGTGTTTTGTTTAATTTGAACTAAACAGCTGGACTGTGTATTGTTTTATTAGAACTAAACAGCTGGACTGTGTATTGTAGAATTAGAACTAAACAGCTGAACTATGTATTGAAGTATTAGAATTAAACAGCTGGACTGTGTGTTGAAGTATTAGAAATAAATAGCTGGACTGTGTATTGTTTAATTAGAACTAAACAGCTGGACTGTGTATTGTGGTATTAGAACGAAACAGCCGGACTGTATATATTAGTATTAGAACCAAACAGCTGGACTCTGTATTGTTTCATTAGAACTAAACAGCTGGAATGTGTATTGTTTTATTAGAACTAAACAGCTGGACTGTGTATTGTAGTATTAGAACTAAACAGCTGGACTGTGTATTGTAGTATTAGAACTAAACAGCTGGACTGTGTATTGTAGTATTAGAACTAAACAGCTGGACTGTGTATTGTTTAATTAGAACTAAACAGCTGGACTGTGTATTGTTTTATTAGGACTAAACAGCCCGACTGTGTTTTGTTCTGTTAGAACTAAACAACTGGACTGTGTATTGTAGTATTAGAACTAAACAGCTGGACTGTGTATTCTAGTATTAGAACTAAACAGCTGGACTGTGTATTGTTTTATTAGAACCAAACAGCTGGACTGTGTATTGGAGTATTAGTACTAAACAGCTGGACTGTGTATTGTTTTATTAGAAATAAACAGCTGGACTGTGTATTGTAGTATTAGAACTAAACAGCTGGACTGTGTATTGTGGTATTAGAACCAAACAGCCGGACTGTGTATTGTAGTATTAGAACCAAACAGCTGTACTGTGTATTGTATTATTAGAACCAAACAGCTGGACTGTGTATTGTTTCATTAGAACCAAACAGCTGGACTGTGTATTGGAGTATTAGTACTAAACAGCTGTACTGTGTATTGTTTTATTAGAAATAAACAGCTGGACTGTGTATTGTAGTATTAGAACTAAACAGCTGGACTGTGTATTGTAGTATTAGAACTAAACAGCTGGACTGTGTATTGTGGTATTAGAACCAAACAGCCGGACTGTGTATTGTAGTATTAGAACCAAACAGCTGTACTGTGTATTGTATTATTAGAACCAAACAGCTGGACTGTGTATTGTTTCATTAGAACCAAACAGCTGGACTGTGTATTGTTTTATAAGAACTAAACAGCTGGACTGTGTATTGTAGTATTAGAACTAAACAGCTGGACTGTGTATTGTAGTATTAGAACTAAACAGCTGGACTGTATATATTAGTATTAGAACCAAACAGCTGGACTCTGTATTGTTTCATTAGAACTAAACAGCTGGAATGTGTATTGTTTTATTAGAACTAAACAGCTGGACTGTGTATTGTAGTATTAGAACTAAACAGCTGGACTGTGTATTGTAGTATTAGAACTAAACAGCTGGATTGTGTATTGTTTCATTAGAACCAAAGAGCTGGACTGTATATTGTTTCATAAGAACTAAACAGCTGGACTGCGTATTGTAGTATTAGAACTAAACAGCTGGACTATGTATTGTAGTATTAGAAACAAATAGCCGGACTGTGTATTGTACTTTTAGAACTAAACAGCTGGACCGTGTATTGTTTAATTAGAACTAAACAGCTGGACTGTGTATTGTGGTATTAGAACCAAACAGCCGGACTGTGTATTGTAGTATTAGAACCGAACAGCTGGACTGTGTATTGTTTCATTAGAACTAAACAGCTGGACTGTGTATTGTTTTATTAGAACTAAACAGCTGGACTGTGTATTGTAGTATTATAACTAAACAGCTGGACTATGTATTGTAGTATTAGAACTAAACAGTTGGACTGTGTGTTGAAGTATTAGAAATAAACAGCTGGACTGTGTATTGTAGGATTAGAACTAAACAGCCGGAATGTGTATTGTTTAATTAGAACAAAACAGCTGGACTGTGTATTGTTTAATTAGAACTAAACAGCCGGACTGTGTATTGTTTCATTAGGACTAAACAGCCGGACTGTGTATTGTTCTATTAGAACTAAACAGCTGGACTGTGTATTGTTTAATTTGAACTAAACAGCTGGACTGTGTATTGTGGTATTAGACCCAAACACCCGGACTGTGTACTGTAGTATTAGAACCAAACAGCTGGACTGTGTTTTGTTTAATTTGAACTAAACAGCTGGACTGTGTATTGTTTTATTAGAACTAAACAGCTGGACTGTGTATTGTAGAATTAGAACTAAACAGCTGAACTATGTATTGAAGTATTAGAATTAAACAGCTGGACTGTGTGTTGAAGTATTAGAAATAAATAGCTGGACTGTGTATTGTTTAATTAGAACTAAACAGCTGGACTGTGTATTTTGGTATTAGAACGAAACAGCCGGACTGTATATATTAGTATTAGAACCAAACAGCTGGACTCTGTATTGTTTCATTAGAACTAAACAGCTGGACTGTGTATTGTAGTATTAGAACTAAACAGCTGGACTGTGTATTGTAGTATTAGAACTAAACAGCTGGACTGTGTATTGTTTAATTAGAACTAAACAGCTGGACTGTGTATTGGAGTATTAGTACTAAACAGCTGGACTGTGTATTGTTTTATTAGAAATAAACAGCTGGACTGTGTATTGTAGTATTAGAACTAAACAGCTAGACTGTGTATTGTAGTATTGGAACCAAACAGCTGGACTGTGTATTGTTTTATTAGAACCAAACAGCTGGACTGTGTATTGGAGTATTAGTACTAAACAGCTGTACTGTGTATTGTTTTATTAGAAATAAACAGCTGGACTGTGTATTGTAGTATTAGAACTAAACAGCTGGACTGTGTATTGTTTAATTAGAACTAAACAGCTGGACTGTGTATTGGAGTATTAGTACTAAACAGCTGGACTGTGTATTGTTTTATTAGAAATAAACAGCTGGACTGTGTATTGTAGTATTAGAACTAAACAGCTGGACTGTGTATTGTAGTATTAGAACCAAACAGCTGGACTGTGTATTGTTTTATTAGAACCAAACAGCTGGACTGTGTATTGGAGTATTAGTACTAAACAGCTGTACTGTGTATTGTTTTATTAGAAATAAACAGCTGGACTGTGTATTGTAGTATTAGAACTAAACAGCTGGACTGTGTATTGTAGTATTAGAACTAAACAGCTGGACTATGTATTGTAGTATTAGAAACAAATAGCCGGACTGTGTATTGTACTTTTAGAACTAAACAGCTGGACCGTGTATTGTTTAATTAGAACTAAACAGCTGGACTGTGTATTGTGGTATTAGAACCAAACAGCCGGACTGTGTATTGTAGTATTAGAACTAAACAGCTGGACTGTGTATTGTAGTATTAGAACCGAACAGCTGGACTGTGTATTGTTTCATTAGAACTAAACAGCTGGACTGTGTATTGTTTTATTAGAACTAAACAGCTGGACTGTGTATTGTAGTATTATAACTAAACAGCTGGACTATGTATTGTAGTATTAGAACTAAACAGTTGGACTGTGTGTTGAAGTATTAGAAATAAACAGCTGGACTGTGTATTGTAGGATTAGAACTAAACAGCTGGAATGTGTATTGTTTAATTAGAACAAAACAGCTGGACTGTGTATTGTTTAATTAGAACTAAACAGCCGGACTGTGTATTGTTTCATTAGGACTAAACAGCCGGACTGTGTATTGTTCTATTAGAACTAAACAGCTGGACTGTGTATTGTTTAATTTGAACTAAACAGCTGGAATGTGTATTGTGGTATTAGACCCAAACAGCCGGACTGTGTATTGTAGTATTAGAACCAAACAGCTGGACTGTGTTTTGTTTAATTTGAACTAAACAGCTGGACTGTGTATTGTTTTATTAGAACTAAACAGCTGGACTGTGTATTGTAGAATTAGAACTAAACAGCTGAACTATGTATTGAAGTATTAGAATTAAACAGCTGGACTGTGTGTTGAAGTATTAGAAATAAATAGCTGGACTGTGTATTGTTTAATTAGAACTAAACAGCTGGACTGTGTATTGTAGTATTAGAACTAAACAGCTGGACTGTGTATTGTTTAATTAGAACTAAACAGCTGGACTGTGTATTGTTTTATTAGGACTAAACAGCCCGACTGTGTTTTGTTC
This sequence comes from Oncorhynchus mykiss, assembly GCF_013265735.2. NCBI lineage: Eukaryota > Metazoa > Chordata > Actinopteri > Salmoniformes > Salmonidae > Oncorhynchus > Oncorhynchus mykiss. Next base: position 22,717,385 of record NC_050571.1, on the reverse strand, counting down.
TGTTAGAACTAAACAACTGGACTGTGTATTGTAGTATTAGAACTAAACAGCTGGACTGTGTATTCTAGTATTAGAACTAAACAGCTGGACTGTGTATTGTTTTATTAGAACCAAACAGCTGGACTGTGTATTGGAGTATTAGTACTAAACAGCTGGACTGTGTATTGTTTTATTAGAAATAAACAGCTGGACTGTGTATTGTAGTATTAGAACTAAACAGCTGGACTGTGTATTGTAGTATTAGAACCAAACAGCTGGACTGTGTATTGTTTTATTAGAACCAAACAGCTGGACTGTGTATTGGAGTATTAGTACTAAACAGCTGTACTGTGTATTGTTTTATTAGAAATAAACAGCTGGACTGTGTATTGTAGTATTAAAACTAAACAGCTGGACTGTGTATTGTAGTATTAGAACTAAACAGCTGGACTGTGTATTGTGGTATTAGAACCAAACAGCCGGACTGTGTATTGTAGTATTAGAACCAAACAGCTGTACTGTGTATTGTATTATTAGAACCAAACAGCTGGACTGTGTATTGTTTCATTAGAACCAAACAGCTGGACTGTGTATTGTTTTATAAGAACTAAACAGCTGGACTGTGTATTGTAGTATTAGAACTAAACAGCTGGACTGTGTATTGTAGTATTAGAAATAAACAGCTGGACTGTATATATTAGTATTAGAACCAAACAGCTGGACTCTGTATTGTTTCATTAGAACTAAACAGCTGGAATGTGTATTGTTTTATTAGAACTAAACAGCTGGACTGTGTATTGTAGTATTAGAACTAAACAGCTGGACTGTGTATTGTAGTATTAGAACTAAACAGCTGGACTGTGTATTGTAGTATTAGAACTAAACAGCTGGACTGTGTATTGTTTAATTAGAACTAAACAGCTGGACTGTGTATTGTTTTATTAGGACTAAACAGCCCGACTGTGTTTTGTTCTGTTAGAACTAAACAACTAGACTGTGTATTGTAGTATTAGAACTAAACAGCTGGAATGTGTATTGTTTAATTAGAACTAAACAGCTGGACTGTGTATTGTGGTATTAGAACCAAACAGCCGGACTGCGTATTGTAGTATTAGAACTAAAAAGCTGGACTATGTATTGTAGTATTAGAATTAAACAGCTGGACTGTGTGTTGAAGTATTGGAAATAAACAGCTGGACTGTGTATTGTAGGATTAGAACTAAACAGCTGGACTGTGTATTGTAGTATTAGAACTAAACAGCTGGACTGTGTGTTGAAGTATTAGAACTAAACAGCTGGACTGTGTGTTGAAGTATTAGAACTAAACAGCTGGACTGTGTATTGTAGTATTAGAACTAAACAGCTGGATTGTGTATTGTAGTATTAGAACAAAACAGCTGGACTGTGTATTGTAGTGTTAGAACTAAACAGCTGGACTGTGTATTGTTTAATTAGAACAAAACAGCTGGACTGTGTATTGTTTAATTAGAACTAAACAGCCGGACTGTGTATTGTTCTATTAGAACTAAACAGCTGGACTGTGTATTGTTTAATTAAAACTAAACAGCTGGACTGTGTATTGTGGTATTAGAACCAAACAGCCGGACTGTGTATTGTAGTATTAGAACCAAACAGCTCGACTGTGTATTGTTTCTTTAGAACTAAACAGCTGGACTGTGTATTGTTTTATTAGAACTAAACAGCTGGACTGTGTATTGTAGTATTAGAACTAAACAGCTGGACTGTGTATTGTAGGATTAGAACTAAACAGCTGGACGGTGTATTGTAGTATTAGAACTAAACAGCTGAACTGTGTAATTTTGTATTAGAACTAAACAGCTGGACAGTGTATTGTTTAATTAGAACTAAACAGCTGGACTGTGTATTGTGGTATTAGAACCAAACAGCTAGACTGTGTATTGTAGTATTAGAACTAAACAGCTGGACTGTGTATTGTAGTATTAGAACTAAACAGCCGGACTGTGTATTGTTTTATTAGGACTAAACAGCCAGACTGTGTATTGTTCTTTTAGAACTAAACAGCTGGACTGTGTATTGTGGTATTAGAACCAAACACCCAGACCATGTATTGTAGTATTAGAACCAAACAGCTGGACTGTGTATTGTTTCATTAGAACCAAACAGCTGGACTATGTATTGTTTTATTAGAACTAAACAGCTGGACTGTGTATTGTGGTATTAGAACTAAACAGCTGGACTATGTATTGTAGTATTAGAAACAAATAGCCGGACTGTATATTATAGTTTTAGAACTAAACAGCTGGACTGTGTATTAATATATTAGCACTAAACAGCTGGACTGTGTATTGTAGTATTAGACCTAAACAGCTGGGCTGTGTATTGTTTAATTAGAACAAAACAGCTGGACTGTGTATTGTAGTATTAGAACTAAACAGCAGAACTGTGTATTGTTTTATTAGAACCAAACAGCCGGACTGTGTATTGTCTAATTAGAACTAAACAGCTGGATTGTGTATTATTTTATTAGAACTAAACATCTGTACTGTGTATTGTAGTATTAGAACTAAACAGCTGAACTGTGTATTGTAGTATTAGAACTAAACAGCTGAACTGTGTATTGTTTTATTAGAACTAAACAGCTGGACTGTGTATTGTAGTATTAGAACTAAACAGCTGGACTGTGTATTGTAGTATTAGAACTAAACAGCTGAACTGTGTATTATAGTATTAGAACTAAACAGCTGTACTGTGTATTGTTTTATTAGAACTAAACAGCTGGACTGTGTATTGTTTAATTAGAACTAAACAGCTGGACTGTGTATTGTAGTATTATAACTAAACAGCTGGACTGTGTATTGTCTATTAGAACCAAACAGCTGGACTGTGTGTTGAAGTATTAGAACTAAACAGCTGGACTGTGTATTGTTTTATTAGAACTAAACAGCTGGACTGTGTATTGTAGTATTAGAACTAAACAGCTGGACTGTGTGTTGAAGTATTAGAACTAAACAGCTGGACTGTGTATTGTTTAATTTGAACTAAACAGCAGGACTGTGTATTGTAGTATTAGAACTAAACAGCTGGACTGAGTATTGTTTAATTACAACCAAACAGCTGTACTGTGTATTGTTTTATAAGAACTAAACAGCTGGAACGTGTATTGTTTAATTAGAACAAAACAGCTGGACTGTGTATTGTTTAATTAGAACTAAACAGCTGGACTGTGTATTGTTTAATTAGAACTAAACAGCTGGACTATGTATTGTAGTATTAGAAACAAATAGCCGGACTGTATATTATACTTTTAGAACTAAACAGCTGGACTGTGTATTAATATATTAGCACTAAACAGCTGGACTGTGTATTGTAGTATTAGACCTAAACAGCTGGACTGTGTATTGTTTAATTAGAACAAAACAGCTGGACTGTGTATTGTAGTATTAGAACTAAACAGCAGAACTGTGTATTGTTTTATTAGAACCAAACAGCCGGACTGTGTATTGTCTAATTAGAACTAAACAGCTGGATTGTGTATTATTTTATTAGAACTAAACAGCTGAACTGTGTATTGTTTTATTAGAACTAAACAGCTGGACTGTGTATTGTAGTATTAGAACTAAACAGCTGGACTGTGTATTGTAGTATTAGAACTAAACAGCTGAACTGTGTATTGTAGTATTAGAACTAAACAGCTGTACTGTGTATTGTTTTATTAGAACTAAACAGCTGGACTGTGTATTGTTTAATTAGAACTAAACAGCTGGACTGTGTATTGTAGTATTATAACTAAACAGCTGGACTGTGTATTGTCTATTAGAACCAAACAGCTGGACTGTGTATTTTAGTATTAGAACTAAACAGCTGGACTGTGTGTTGAAGTATTAGAACTAAACAGCTGGACTGTGTATTGTTTAATTTGAACTAAACAGCAGGACTGTGTATTGTAGTATTAGAACTAAACAGCTGGACTGAGTATTGTTTAATTACAACCAAACAGCTGTACTGTGTATTGTTTTATAAGAACTAAACAGCTGGAACGTGTATTGTTTAATTAGAACAAAACAGCTGGACTGTGTATTGTTTAATTAGAACTAAACAGCTGGACTGTGTATTGTGGTATTAGAACCAAACAGCCGGACTGTGTATTGTAGTATTAGAACTAAACAGCTGGACTATGTATTGTAGTATTAGAACTAAACAGCTGGACTGTGTGTTGAAGTATTGGAAATAAACAGCTGGACTGTGTATTGTAGGATTAGAACTAAACAGCTGGACTGTGTATTGTAGTATTAGAACTAAACAGCTGGACTTTGTGTTGAAGTATTAGAACTAAACAGCTGGACTGTGTGTTGAAGTATTAGAACTAAACAGCTGGACTGTGTATTGTAGTATTAGAACTAAACAGCTGGACTGTGTATTGTAGTATTAGAACAAAACAGCTGGACTGTGTATTGTAGTGTTAGAACTAAACAGCTGGACTGTGTATTGTTTAATTAGAACAAAACAGCTGGACTGTGTATTGTTTAATTAGAACTAAACAGCCGGACTGTGTATTGTTTTATTAGGACTAAATAGCCAGATTGTGTTTTGTTCTATTAGAACTAAACAGCTGGACTGTGTATTGTTTTATAAGAACTAAACAGCTGGAATGTGTATTGTTTAATTAGAACAAAACAGCTGGACTGTGTATTGTTTAATTAGAACTAAACAGCCGGACTGTGTATTGTTCTATTAGAACTAAACAGCTGGACTGTGTATTGTTTAATTAGAACTAAACAGCTGGACTGTGTATTGTGGTATTAGAACCAAACAGCCGGACTGTGTATTGTAGTATTAGAACCAAACAGCTGGACTGTGTATTGTTTCATTAGAACTAAACAGCTGGACTGTGTATTGTTTTATTAGAACTAAACAGCTGGACTGTGTATTGTAGTATTAGAACTAAACAGCTGGACTATGTATTGTAGGATTAGAACTAAACAGCTGGACTGTGTATTGTGGTATTAGAACCAAACAGCTAGACTGTGTATTGTAGTATTAGAACTAAACAGCTGGACTGTGTATTGTAGGATTAGAACTAAACAGCTGGATTCTGTATTGTTGTATTAGAACTAAACAGCTGGACAGTGTATTGTTTAATTAGAACTAAACAGCTGGACTGTGTATTGTGGTATTAGAACCAAACAGCTGGACTGTGTATTGTTTAATTAGAACTAAACAGCTGGACTGTGTATTGTTTAATTAGAACTAAACAGCTGGACTATGTATTGTAGTATTAGAAACAAATAGCCGGACTGTATATTATACTTTTAGAACTAAACAGCTGGACTGTGTATTAATATATTAGCACTAAACAGCTGGACTGTGTATTGTAGTATTAGACCTAAACAGCTGGACTGTGTATTGTTTAATTAGAACAAAACAGCTGGACTGTGTATTGTAGTATTAGAACTAAACAGCAGAACTGTGTATTGTTTTATTAGAACCAAACAGCCGGACTGTGTATTGTCTAATTAGAACTAAACAGCTGGATTGTGTATTATTTTATTAGAACTAAACATCTGTACTGTGTATTGTAGTATTAGAACTAAACAGCTGAACTGTGTATGGTAGTATTAGAACTAAACAGCTGAACTGTGTATTGTTTTATTAGAACTAAACAGCTGGACTGTGTATTGTAGTATTAGAACTAAACAGCTGGACTGTGTATTGTAGTATTAGAACTAAACAGCTGAACTGTGTATTGTAGTATTAGAACTAAACAGCTGTACTGTGTATTGTTTTATTAGAACTAAACAGCTGGACTGTGTATTGTTTAATTAGAACTAAACAGCTGGACTGTGTATTGTAGTATTATAACTAAACAGCTGGACTGTGTATTGTCTATTAGAACCAAACAGCTGGACTGTGTGTTGAAGTATTAGAACTAAACAGCTGGACTGTGTATTGTTTAATTTGAACTAAACAGCAGGACTGTGTATTGTAGTATTAGAACTAAACAGCTGGACTGTGTGTTGAAGTATTAGAACTAAACAGCTGGACTGTGTATTGTTTAATTTGAACTAAACAGCAGGACTGTGTATTGTAGTATTAGAACTAAACAGCTGGACTGAGTATTGTTTAATTACAACCAAACAGCTGTACTGTGTATTGTTTTATAAGAACTAAACAGCTGGAACGTGTATTGTTTAATTAGAACAAAACAGCTGGACTGTGTATTGTTTAATTAGAACTAAACAGCTGGACTGTGTATTGTGGTATTAGAACCAAACAGCCGGACTGTGTATTGTAGTATTAGAACTAAACAGCTGGACTATGTATTGTAGTATTAGAACTAAACAGCTGGACTGTGTGTTGAAGTATTGGAAATAAACAGCTGGACTGTGTATTGTAGGATTAGAACTAAACAGCTGGACTGTGTATTGTAGTATTAGAACTAAACAGCTGGACTTTGTGTTGAAGTATTAGAACTAAACAGCTGGACTGTGTGTTGAAGTATTAGAACTAAACAGCTGGACTGTGTATTGTAGTATTAGAACTAAACAGCTGGACTGTGTATTGTAGTATTAGAACAAAACAGCTGGACTGTGTATTGTAGTGTTAGAACTAAACAGCTGGACTGTGTATTGTTTAATTAGAACAAAACAGCTGGACTGTGTATTGTTTAATTAGAACTAAACAGCCGGACTGTGTATTGTTTTATTAGGACTAAATAGCCAGATTGTGTTTTGTTCTATTAGAACTAAACAGCTGGACTGTGTATTGTTTTATAAGAACTAAACAGCTGGAATGTGTATTGTTTAATTAGAACAAAACAGCTGGACTGTGTATTGTTTAATTAGAACTAAACAGCCGGACTGTGTATTGTTCTATTAGAACTAAACAGCTGGACTGTGTATTGTTTAATTAGAACTAAACAGCTGGACTGTGTATTGTGGTATTAGAACCAAACAGCCGGACTGTGTATTGTAGTATTAGAACCAAACAGCTGGACTGTGTATTGTTTCATTAGAACTAAACAGCTGGACTGTGTATTGTTTTATTAGAACTAAACAGCTGGACTGTGTATTGTAGTATTAGAACTAAACAGCTGGACTATGTATTGTAGGATTAGAACTAAACAGCTGGACTGTGTATTGTGGTATTAGAACCAAACAGCTAGACTGTGTATTGTAGTATTAGAACTAAACAGCTGGACTGTGTATTGTAGGATTAGAACTAAACAGCTGGATTCTGTATTGTTGTATTAGAACTAAACAGCTGGACAGTGTATTGTTTAATTAGAACTAAACAGCTGGACTGTGTATTGTGGTATTAGAACCAAACAGCTGGACTGTGTATTGTAGTATTAGAACTAAACAGCCGGACTGTGTATTGTTTTATTAGGACTAAACAGCCAGACTGTGTATTGTTATTTTAGAACTAAACAGCTGGACTGTGTGTTGTTTAATTCGAACTAAACAGCAGGACTGTGTATTGTGGTATTAGAACCAAACACCCAGACCATGTATTGTAGTATTAGAACCAAACAGCTGGACTGTGTATTGTTTCATTAGAACCAAACAGCTGGACTATGTATTGTTTTATTAGAACTAAACAGCTGGACTGTGTATTGTGGTATTAGAACTAAACAGCTGGACTATGTATTGTAGTATTAGAAACAAATAGCCGGACTGTATATTATAGTTTTAGAACTAAACAGCTGGACTGTGTATTAATATATTAGCACTAAACAGCTGGACTGTGTATTGTAGTATTAGACCTAAACAGCTGGACTGTGTATTGTGGTATTAGAACTAAACAGCTGGACTATGTATTGTAGTATTAGAAACAAATAGCCGGACTGTATATTATAGTTTTAGAACTAAACAGCTGGACTGTGTATTAATATATTAGCACTAAACAGCTGGACTGTGTATTGTAGTATTAGACCTAAACAGCTGGACTGTGTATTGTTTAATTAGAACTAAATAGCTGGACTGTGTATTGTAGTATTAGAACTAAACAGCAGAACTGTGTATTGTTTTATTAGAACCAAACAGCCGGACTGTGTATTGTCTAATTAGAACTAAACAGCTGGATTGTGTATTATTTTATTAGAACTAAACATCTGGACTGTGTATTGTAGTATTAGAACTAAACAGCTGAACTGTGTATTGTAGTATTAGAACTAAACAGCTGAACTGTGTATTGTTTTATTAGAACTAAACAGCTGGACTGTGTATTGTAGTATTAGAACTAAACAGCTGGACTGTGTATTGTAGTATTAGAACTAAACAGCTGAACTGTGTATTGTAGTATTAGAACTAAACAGCTGTACTGTGTATTGTTTTATTAGAACTAAACAGCTGGACTGTGTATTGTTTAATTAGAACTAAACAGCTGGACTGTGTATTGTAGTATTATAACTAAACAGCTGGACTGTGTATTGTCTATTAGAACCAAACAGCTGGACTGTGTGTTGAAGTATTAGAACTAAACAGCTGGACTGTGTATTGTTTTATTAGAACTAAACAGCTGGACTGTGTATTGTAGTATTAGAACTAAACAGCTGGACTGTGTGTTGAAGTATTAGAACTAAACAGCTGGACTGTGTATTGTTTAATTTGAACTAAACAGCAGGACTGTGTATTGTAGTATTATAACTAAACAGCTGGACTGAGTATTGTTTATTACATCCAAACAGCTGGACTATGTATTGTTTAGTTAGAACCAAACAGCTGGACTGGTTTTTACAATGTCACAAAATGACTTGTGTTGGATCCTCTCAGACAAGTTAACTGTTTAATCCAGGCTTGAGAGAGACGGACAAAGGTTTCTTCCTCTTCATTCCTTTAGTAATCCTCCAGGGCTGTAGGATGTCAAGGGTCAGCCAGCAGGTTCCTACAGCCCAGCAAGAAAAGCATCTGTCAGCAGACGTATTTTCTCTCTCTCTCTCAAGGACAACTGCAACTGGAGGAAGGTTAGTTCCACATGAGCGGCTAGTTCCAACATTCCAGGAGTGTCGCTCCATATCTAAGAGTCAGCTGCCTGGTAGAGGGTGGAGGGGAGAGTGACCTCCAGGCATAATTTACATTTTAACACAGCAGCACGACAGCATGGAGGGAAGCACGCTGTATGACTTTACTACGCTTGAAGGAGACTGGAAGTGAATGCTGCTCCACTCCCTATCCCTAACCAAAAACCCTGCAGAAGCAGATCCAGGATCACTACTATATCCCATGGGGGCTGGTGGCAGAGTTGGTGGGAGGGTTGTGGGTTCCTCCTTACAGTCAATAGGAGAACTCCCTAGCCCCAGCCCCTTGCTACTGGTACAATCGATGGCCACTATAATAGGATGCTGGTGGTGGTGATAAGCTCCCATCTAATTACATGGCAAGGCCATTTCAAGACCACTAACCCAGTTATACACTGAATACTCCCCACTTGAGATCAATATACATTCCCAAGGAGCAGCCCAGAG